>NW_006408687.1:3170427-3177081 GCF_000296735.1 Chrysochloris asiatica | reverse complement strand
CTACCAGATATAGACAATTAGGATTTGCTCATGAACTAGACGTCCGGTAAGAAGGAAAAAAGTCAAGATGGCTCTAAGATTTGTGGCCTGAATAACAGAAAGGGTGAAGATACCATTTACTGAGATGAACAAATAGCAGGTTTGAGAAGAGAAAACTCAGGTGCTGTATTTTGGCAATGTTAAGTTGAAATATCATGTAGACATCTAAGTGGAGATTTTAGTTGAACAGTTGGCATTCAGGAAGAAACCTGAGACGGGAACATAAATTTAAGAATTGTTCCCATCAAGCAGGGGTGAGAAATGTCCAGCCCATGGGTCGTATTATGCCCAAGAAATCATTTGGCCTGGTCCTGCCAAGGCAATCTCAGTTCCAGCCATCACAATGTTATTGTTGTTGATAAGTGCCATCAAGTCAGTTCCGACCCATAACGACCCTGTATAGGGGTGAGTTAATGTTTGAACAAATATTTGTTGTTGTTGCTAAGTGCTGTCGAGTTGGTTACAACTCATAGCCACCCTGTCAGTGATTTCCGAGGAGTGGCTGGTAAGCTTGAACCACTGACTTTCCAGTTCAAATGACCATGCAGTCCAATGCATTAACCTACAGCACCACAAATTGATAATTTTGTATGGCTTGTAAATGATGTTATAAATTTTGACAGAAAAAGTTTTCTTAGCCCTGTCATAAAGGATGTACTTTAAGCCAAGAGACTTGATAAGATCACTGGGGCTGGGCATGATGGGATTGGAAGTGAGGGGTAAGATATGTAGAGAATAAAAGAGGTGAGAGATCACTGGGCCCTGATGCACTGCAAAATTTAAATATTGGGGGAGAACCAGAAATGGAGAATGAATTGAGGAAGCATCACACACACTGAGGATCACCATGCACTGTTGCAATACAGATTTCATTTTTCTGTCTCGTGCTCTTTGTTTGCTTCTCAACCATAAATAATTCAGAAACACATACAAATGCATTCACATGGGATCACTGGGATCACTGGACTCTTGTTTGTTTGTTTTCTGTTTGTTTTTCCTTTAAAGACAATGAAAAGGACCACTCTGACTGGAAGCCCATTTTTGTGAGCTCAAAAAATGTCAATATGGCTGCACTGATAAAGACATACTGAACTAGCCTTATAAGTATACCTTGTTGTTTTTAAGTGCTGTCAAGTCCATTCTGACCCATAGTGACCCTATACAGGGTTTTCTGAGGAGTGACTGGTGAGTTTGAACCACCAACCTTGCAGTTCATACTGACTTTGCAATGCAGCTCATTAACCCACAGTGCCACACCAAGACTCAGTGAAAGAGTTAACAAGTGTGACTGTTACATTAACTTTTCTTCTCTATTAAAAACACACACACACACATAAAAAAAAAAAACCTGCCCCTTCCATTTGCTGTAGGAAATGACATTGAATGTAAAACAAACGGGAATCCTCAATTACAATAAATTTCCAAATTTTGCACTAGTTCAAGGATACTGAATTTACAGTCCTCTGACTCAGGGAGTCAGTTGGCAAGGAAGGAAGGAAAATTAAATTTATATTGAAAAATAGAAAACTTTTGTAGTCACCTTTTGACTTAAGAAGATTGTAAAATGAGGGAAGTCCTATTTGGAAGATGTATGGCAGCTAAGGAGGAGAATATTAAAACCTTAGGTTTTCCTTCCAGGTTAGTAAGAAACTTTTCTCTTAATCCAGTTGTGACAATTTACCTTCTCTTCTGTGTGCTACTTATTCCATTTTTATGTCAGATATCTGTATAAGAGCATCCATTTATGTTTATTTATATTCCTTTTTCTCTATACTGATTAGTGTTTGTGGGATTTGTATTTCAAAATGTGTTGCTGTTGTTGTTAAGTGTCGTTGAGGTGGTTAAGACTCATAGTGACCTTGTATAGGTTTTCCCAGTCAGTATATCTTTGTGGGAACAGAAAGCTTCATCTTTCTCACACAGAGCTACTGATGGGTTAAAACCATCAAACTGGTGGTTAAAAATGCAGTGTTTATCACCTGGAGTCACCATGTACCCTAAAGTTAGCATCCCTTTTAAAGCTACTACATATATACATAGGACATTAAGGGGTTAGGGACACCATGCTTGTATTGTAATACTAATTGTAGCATAACATTCAAGTTGATTTCAGAATGTTGTTGTTACTGTTAAGTGGCATCTAGTCGATTCTGACCCATCGTGACCCTGTATAGGGTTTCGGAGGAGCAGCTGGTGATTTCAGAATGGAGTTGCTAATATTAATGTCATTTGCAAAATCACGTGCATGGTTGAAATGAATAAGGGAAAAATTTTATGAAAAATAAACCTTATATTTTCTGAAGAATTTTAATCATAAATGCATAAACAAAGTTCTTGTTTTGTTTTTGGAATAAGGAAGTTATCATGTACTACAAGATGAAAGAACCACATTGATATTTAATAAAAATGAAAATCATCAACAAGCAAAAACAGTTGCCTTAAAGTCTACTCTGATTTTTGGTGACTCCTGGGCAGTACTGACAGTTAATGTGCTTGAATGCTAATGAAAAGCCTGGAGTTTCAAGTCCATACACAGTGCCTCAGAAGAAGACAATCTAGTTCTGAAAAATCAGTCCTGGAAAACTGTTAAGGCACATTTCTACTTCACCAAATATGGAGGCACCACATTTAATCAAAGCATCCATCATAATGAGGACAGTCTATAATGAAATTAGGTAATTTGAGTGTTTGTTACATTCCTCCATTTTATTTGTTGTTATTAAGTGCCATCAAGTCTGTTCCAACATATAGCAACCCAGTATAGGGATTCTGAGGAGCAGCTGGTGGGTTTAAACTGCTGACCTTGCAGTTCAAACTGACCTTTTGGTCCGGCGCATTATCCTGCAGTGCTGCACCAGAAGAATGAACCTCTTTTCAATTAAAATCAACAACAAAAAACATAGTTGCCTTTGAGTTAATCTCAACCCATGGTGATGGCATGTTTTTTTAGAGTAGAATTGGGCATCATAGGATTTTTAATGGCTGCTATTCTGGAATTGGAGTCTTGGTGTAGCGCTCTGGGATAATGTGCTGGACTGCAAAGTCGTTTGAGCCACAAGGTTGGTGGTTCAGGCTCACCAGCTGCTCCTTGGACACCCTATGGGTCATTATGGGTTGGAAATGACTCAACAACACTTAACAACAATAACAACATTCTGGAATTAGATTGCTGACTCTTTCTTCTGAGGTACTTCTGGGTGGATTTCAACCTTCAGCTTTTTGGCTGAGCCTGTTTACAGGTTTCACCACCTATGGACCCCTACATTGCATCTAATTAACCAAGTTACCTAAGAAAGCTGTCTTTGCTTTCCATCACTTTTGGAAATTGTTGATTCAGATTTTGACTTACATAGCCTTCAGTAAAGTTAGTGGACTCTCCTTTTAATTGATACCTATAATCACTGGAATATAGTGTCCCCTGAAGATCTTGAGATTTATGACCTGTTGTTGTTGTTGTTGAGTGCAGTTGACTCAGTAGTTCCAACTCATGTTGTTGTTGCTGCTAGATGTCACCAAGTCAGTACTGACTCATAGTGACCCTATGCACAACAGAATGAAATACTGCCCAGTCCCACGCTAACCTCACAATCATTGATACATTTGAGCCCATTGCTGCTCTCACTGTGCCAATCCATCTTGTTGGGGGTCTTCCTCTTTCTCTCCTACTCTTCATTTTACCAAACAAGATATCCTTCTGACTGGTCCCTCCAAGTGTTCTTTTGGCAGCCCATGGCACTTTCAATATTGTCCTCCAACACCATAGCTCAAATGAATTAATTCTTCTACAGTATTCCTTCTTCACTGTCCAACTTTTGCATCCATATGAGGTTATTGAAAATACCATGGCTTGGGTCAGGCGCACCTTAGTACTCAAAGTGACATTTTTGTTCTTCAACACTTTAAATAAGTCTTGTGCAGCTTGCAACTCATAGTGACCCTGTAGAGGGTTTCGAACTGCTGACCTTGTGGTTCTGGTGCTGATAGTGTTCCACTGTTATTCATAAGGTTTTCAGTGACTAGATATTCAAAAGTATTCCATCTCTCCTTCCTAATCTGTCTTTGTCTGGAAGCTCAGCTGAATGCTGTCCACCTTGAGTGACCCTGCTGGTATTTAAAATACCCATGGCATAGTTTCCAGGGGTTATCTGTGTTATTGCTTTTGTTAAGTGCCTTTGGTTCTGACTCATAGCAATCCTGTATAGGGTTCCCAAGGAGCGACTGGTGGATTTGAACTGCCAATAGCTCAGACTGACCTTGTGGTCTACTAGTACCCATCAACTTATGAGATTCTGTTGGTACATGTTGCAACTAGAGGGTAATGTCTTGTCACACAATTCTGTGGGGCAAACTCACTTCTAGAGGAATGGTTTGTTTTGGGGAATGTGGTTAGAAAGGGGTAAACGAGAGGAAGAAAAAAATCAGTTAAGTAGAATCAGCACTGGACTGTGAACCACAAGGTCTACAGTTCTAACCCACCAGCAGCTCCTTGGAACCCCTAATCAGGGGTTGCTATGAGTCAGAACCAACTCGACAGCACTCAACAACAACTACAACCCTCAACATCAATAGAATCTTTATTATTTCTTGTTATTATATGTTGTTATAGCTTCAAGTCTATGTTATATTCTCAACAGAGAAGCACACAGCATTACACTGGTCATTTTTTGGCCGTAAGATTAACTTTTCCACTTTCTTTATAAACATCACTGGAATGGGATGGTAGATTTCACCATCCCCTGTCCTATGTCATCAAGTCTTGTAATAGGCAGCAAATGTTAGGCTTCACGGTTGTTTAATTTTCAAATAATGTGACCTTGATGAATACTAGATGAAAAGCAAGTGAAATTCTAGTGCAGTTTGCAAGGAGAGTGCTGATAAGCTTTCATTATATATGAGAGAGGATGAGAGATGTCCATCTGTGTTTCTAGGACACTCTGTGGGATTTATTTTTCTACCAGTTTTCAAAGTTCCATAGAGAAATCACTGGACATTTTCTGCTCGGTAGCACGGAAGGCTTTTTAAATCCAAATAATGCTGGGAATATGTTTATTTGGCCAAGGAAGTAACTCTGTGAGGGATCCAAACAGAACCTGGCAACCGTTTTCCTGGCAGGGATTTATACTGCTTGGATGAACTGAGAATGATCAAATCACTGTATCAAGCAGTTGCTGGTTAAGAAGCTTTTTGGTGTTCTACTCAAGAAGGTTTTTATTAAAAGGATGACTGGAATTCAAGGGATACAGTAAATTGACAGACCAGTCAAGTTCAGGATACAAAGCCATATTGCTTATATTTAAGGGCAGGGATGATTTGCAAAGCTGGAAAAGCTTCGCTGGAGCTCCCACTAAATGTCTCCCACTAAATCTTGTTGCTTCTTAAATCCATCGTCTTGCCCCTCATTACTCTGCTCCAGGCCCACATTACACAGGTCAGCTTGAGGCAGGTATGTTCTGCTTTTCTCCTTGCCCTAGGCATGATCCTACTCTAATATAATCTCCACTCTCTTAATACTTGGGGAAAGTGTTTCACAGCTTACTTTTTTTTACATACACTATCAGCTCTGGTAGCGTAGTGGTTACAAATCGGGCTGCTAACCCTAAGGACGGGCAGTTCGAAACTAACAGCTGTTCCGCAGGAGAAAGTTGAGGCCTTCTGCTCCTGTAAAGATTTATAGCCTCGGAAACCCTGTGCAGGGTCACTATGAGTCGGAACTGACTCTATGGTACTTAACAACAACAACATCTATAATACACCCTAGGCAGCACAAACATTTTATACTCGATTAACAGTTAAAACCCACCCAGTGGCACTATGGAAGAAAGGTCTGGCAATCTGCTTCTGTAAAGATTACAGAAGAAACAAACAAACAAACAAACCCAAGATTTGTTCTACTCTGTAAAATATTGGGTCATCATGAGACAGATTGGCTTGAGAGTAACAGATACTTTAATGTATTTATTTAATTTAATCCATATGAATCTTCATCATTTGTGGTGTTTATTTTCATATTCATCCTGAACTTGACTTTCATATTCAAACCTCCACAATCCTTCCATTTCAGTGAACTCTATCTCACCCCCCACCCCCATACTAGACCTGGATTTCCTGACTCTGTGCTTGTATTCTTGGCATTCTTCATAAATCTGTTGCTTGCTCACTTCCTCCTAAAAGTGAAAATTTTCAGGAATTATCTCCTTGATTAGCTAAGTACTCTTTATACCTATTAAAATTTCTCTTCAGATTGCCCAAATTTTCAAGATTCTAGAAGCAACTCATTTACTGGGTTCTTTCCTGTTCCAGGCACTCTACCTCTTCTAGGAATATATGAGGGTGAGTCAAAAATCACCCACAATGACTGTAGAAATTATTTTATTCAACTTTTCAAAAAGACAAATACATCATTTTTTGACATAATCTCCTGGCTTTTCAATATACTTTGTTTATCTGTCAACAACTGAAGCTGAAGAAAATGAAAACAAGTCTACAAGAGCCAAAATATGACCTTGAATTTATCCCACCCAAATTTGGAGATCATTTGAAGAACAGATTTGATGCATTAAACACTAAAGACCAAAGACCAGAAGAGTTGTGGGATAACATCAAGAACATCATACA
>NW_006408687.1:3145806-3168660 GCF_000296735.1 Chrysochloris asiatica | reverse complement strand
CATCATTGATGAACTCAAGTGTGGCAGCAGTAATGAGGTTGGCCCAGGATCAGACATTGTTTTGTTCTGCTGTGCATGGAATCGCTATGAGTTGGTTCCGACTCGATGGCACCTGACAACAACAATAACATCTGTCAACAAGCTCTCCCATTCTCTTATTAAAAATATTTTAGTCTGAGCTGTGAGCCACGAATGCACCACTGTCTTTACTTCTTCATCAGAGGTGAATCTTCATTCTTGAAGGGCTGCGTTCAGGGAACCAAACAGGTGAAAATCTGATGTAGAAAGATCAGGACTAAGGGAGAATACTTAAACACCTCGAAATGAAGGTTTTGCAGAGTGCCAACAGTATAGGCAGAAGTGTGGGGACATGCATTGTTATGCAAGATAACAATGCCCTTGGATAGCAGTCCTCTGAGTTTAATCGGAAGTTTAGGTTTCACCTCCTCAGTGAGCATCTCATTTTAATGAGCACTGTTGATTGTTGAGCATTTTCCTGATCATAGTAGTTCTAATTAAGTGCTGTCAGTTGATTCCAACTCAGTGACACTGTAGAGGGTTTCCAAGGAGTGCCTGCTGAGCTTGAAGAGCCAACCTTTTGATTCAAACTGACCTTGTGGTCCAGTGCTTTATCCTGATTGTTGTTGTTATGTGCCTTGGAGTCGGTTCCAACTCATAGCAACCCTACACAGGGTTTCCGAGGCTGTAAATCTTTACAGGAAGAGAAAGCCTCATCTTTCTCCCACGGAACAGCTGGTAGTTTCAAACTGCTGACCCTGCGGTTCGCAGCCTGATTCATAACCACTACGCTACCAGAGCTCCTTATCCTTATAGTATTCCAATAATGACCCTTGAGCATCCCAGAAAACTGTAAGTATCAATTTTTCAGCTGATGGTTAATTTTTGAATTTTTTCTTGGTTCATGATTGAGGATTTTTCCATTTTGCCATTTACTATCAGGCTTGTAGTGATGAATTCATATCTTATCTTCATAATGATTTTTTTTAAAGAAACTTTTACCTTCCCTTGAATATCAGTCCAAATTCTGTTTGCAGATGACCAAACGCTTCTGTTTATGCTTTTCTGTGAGTTGTTTCAGTACTCATCTCATACAAACTTTTCAAAACCAAAGTCCCTCATGGATCATTTTATAGGCAGAACCATGGCTGATTTGCAAATGATTTGCCACATAATCTATGGTCACTCATATATTCAACACTATCATGTCATGTGTACACTCAATGTTGTCATCAGCCTTGAATGTGGATGAGTGTTTTAATAGAACTGGAGTGCGGATAATTTTTTACACATCTGTGTGTATGTGTGCGGCACTATAAAATACACAAAGTAACTCAAGGTCAGTTTGAACCACAAGATAGGCAGTTCAAACTCACCAGCTGCTCCTTGGAAACTCTATATTGGGTCTCTATGAGTTGAAATTAGCTTGAAGGCACTTAACAACAATAGCAGCAATATATGTGTGTGTATATGTGTATACACACACACACACACACACACACACACATATATATATACGTCAAATAGTTCATTGAAAAATTCCATCTATTGATTTCATTTTTCCATGAGCATTTTGAAGCCTGCCATATAGGTATACGTGTATATTGTTGTTGTTGTTGTTAAGTACTGTCAAGTCAGTCTTAACTCATAGCAAACCTGAGGCTTTTAAATCTTTGTGGGAGCAGAAAGCCTCATCTTTCTCCCACAGAGCAGCTGGTGGGGTCAAACCTCAAGACCTTATAGTTCACAGTCCAATACTTATCATATAGAGCCACTGTACTCTCCATATGGGTTAATATGCCAGACTGTAAAGTCGATTTGATCTGCAAGTTCAGAGGTCCAAGCTCACTCCTTGGAAATCCTAGGCAGGGTCTCTTTGAGGAGGAACTTACTCAACAACACTTACCAACAACAACAACATATGTATATGGTGGTGGTGGTTGTGTGCTACTGAGTCAATTCTGACTGATAGTGACCCTGTATAGAGTTTCAAGACTATGTAAATCTTTACAGGAGCAGAAAGCTTCATCTTCCTTCCACAGAGTAATGGGTAGATTTGAACTACTGACATTGTGGTTAGCAACATAGCTCATAATCCACCATGCTACCAGGGTGTGTGTGCATTTGTGTGTGTGTGTATATGTATATATATATACATATACACACACATATATACACATGTATATACATATATACACACATTCAAATGGCTTCGTAGTCTGGTGCATTAACCCACAGAATCACACCAGGATATATATAGTGGTGTGTCGTGGAGTCGGTTCCGACTCCTAGTGACCCTGTATAGGTTTCTGAGGCTACACACACACACACACACATATACTGCAGTTGTTAAGTGCCTTTGAGTTGGTTCTGACCTTGTATAGGATTTCCAAGTAGCAGCTGGTGAGTTTGAACCACTGGCCCTGCAATTCAAACCGACCTTGTAGTCCAGCACATTAATCCATATGGGGAGTGCAGTGACTCCGTACGATAAGTACTGGACTGTGAACTACACGGTCTGAGGTTTGAGCCCAGCAAGTGCTCTGAGGGATAAAGACGAGATTTTCTGTTCCCACAAAGATTTAATAGTCTTGGAAACCCCCTTTTACAAGGTCACTGTGAATTGAAACCTACTCAAAGGCACTTAACAGCAACATATATATAGACTCTAGTAGTATAGAGGATTACAAGCTGGGTTGCTAACCACAATGTCAGTAGTTCAAATCTGCCATTGTTCTGCAGGAGAAATATGAGGCTTTCTGCTCCCCCAAAGATTTGCAGCCTTGAAACGCTATACAAGATCGCTACGAATCAGCACTGAGTAAGTGGCACACAACCCCACCAACCTACATATATATTGTTGTTGTTAAGTACCATCAAGTCAGTTCCAACTCATAGAGACCCTGTCTAGGAGCTGCTTGTGAGTTTGAACCCCCAACTTTACACTTCAAATGACCTTCTATATCTGTATATCTACATATCATCTAGAATCCTGGTGTGGCACTTTGGGTTAATGTGCCATATTGTAAAGCCATTTGAACTGTAAAATCAGCAGTTCAAGCTCACCAGTTGTTCATTGGAAACCCTATACAGAGTTGCTGTGGGTCAGAATCAACTTGATGATACTTAGCAACAAAAACATATTTCATCTATATACCTATATCTATTATGGAGCTGCAGGATAATGCAGTGGACTGCAAGGCCGGTTTGAACTGCAAGGTAGGTGGTTCAAGCCTACCAGCTACTCCTCAGGAACTCTAGACAGCATCGCTATGAAGCAGAACTGACTTGACTGCACTTAACAACAGCAAGCACCAACAACATATATATATGGAGTCCTGGTGTGGCACTGCCGAATAATGTGCTGGACTGCAAAGTCAGATTGAACTATAGTGAAGGTGGTTCAAGCTCACCAGTTGCTCCTTGGACATCCTGTACAGGGTCACTATGAGTCAGAACTGACTCAATGACATATATATATATATATATATATCTGTGTGTGTGTGTGTTGTTAAGTGCTGTTGAGTTTGTTACAATTCATAGAGACCCAGCTGGTGGGTTGGAACTGCCAAGTTTGTGGTTCAATGTCCAGTGCTGATCCTACAAACCACACCAGGAGTCCCTATATGCAAGTTGGAAATGACTCAACAACACTTAACAACCACAAGTATTGTTGTGGTGTTAGGTGCCATTGAGTTGGTACTGACTCATACCAATGTTATGTACAACAGAACGAAACACTGACCAATCCTGGGCCAACCTCACAATTGTTGCCACGTTTGAACCTATTGATGCTGCCACTTTGCCAATCCATCTTGCTGGGGGTCTTCCTCTTTTTACTCTGACCCTCCACCTTACCAAACATGATATCCTTCTCCAGTGACTGGTCCCTCCTGACAATATGTATGAAATATGAGAGACGAAGTCTGGCCATCCTGGCTTCCAAGGAGCACTCTGGCTGCACTTCTTCTAACACAGATCTGTTGGGTTTTTTGGCAGCCCATGGCACTTTCAATATTCTCCTCCAACACCATAACTCAAGAGCATCTATTCTTCTACGGTCTTCCTTATTCACTGTTCAACTTTCACATGCATATAAGGTTATTGAAAATACCATGGCTTGGGTCAAGTGCACCTTAGTCCTCAAGCTGGCATCTTTGTTTTTCAACACTTTAAAAAGGTCTTGTGCAGCAGATTTGCCTAATGCAAAATGTTGTTTGATTTCTTGACTGATGCTTCCATGAGTGCTGATAGTTGATCCAAGAAGAATGAAGTCCTTGACAACTTCAATCTTTTCTCCGTTGATAATAATGTTGTTTATTGGTCCAGTGGTGAGGATTTTTGTTTTCTTTTCATTGAGATGTAATCCATACCAAAGGTTGTGCTCTTTGATTTTCACCAGTAAATATTTTAAATCCTCTTCACTTTCTGCAAGCGATGTTGTATCATCTGTATATCGCAGGTTGTTAATGAGTGTTCTTCCGATCCTGATGCCATGTTTTTCTTCACATAACCCAGCTTCATGAATTATTTGCTCAGCGTACAGGTTGAATATGTATGGTGAAAGAATGCAACCCTTTCATACACCTTTCTTAATTTTACACCATTCAGTGTCCCTAAGTTCTGTTCTAACAACTGCCGATTGGTCCATGTACAGATTCCTCATGAGCACAATTAAGTATTCCAGAATTCTAGTTGCATATATGTGTGTGTGTGTGTGCATCTATGTTTATATATATATGAGCCTCTCAATAGCCTTTCTAGGTGGATGTTTTTATCTTCAGTTTACTAATGCTGAAACCAAGGCTCAGAGAACTTAATTAGCCTGCCGAGATTCATATAGTGTATAAAACGCAGAGCTCAAAATTAAACACAATTTTCTTTACTCCTAATCCAGTGTTCTTTGCACTTTCTAGTGCTCTACACCCTACATGGTTACTGTCACTGTTTTAACAACATGGTAGCTTTTATTGGTTAATTGCTTATTATTAGTTTTAATTTGTTCTGTTGCATCAGTTCAGCTAGGTATAAAGAATACCCTTTATTTCTCTGATTATTTCAATACCAGCTATGTTGTTGTTGTTAAGTGCCACCGAGTCGGTTCCAACCCATAGCGACCCTGAATAGGGTTTCCAAGGCTATAAATCTTTATGGGAGCAGAAAGCCTCATCTTTCTCCCACGGAGCAGCTGGTAGATCAATGCCAGCTATAGGGATCTGGAATTTGTAGTTAATTTTGGTAGAAATTTCAGTTCTTCTGATAAGAGTCCCACTGATTGGCATCCAAGGGGGTAAAGGTCTGGCCTGAACAAGCAGCCAGCATGGTTGATAACCAAGTTACTTACTGAAACCAGGTCAGCTCATTCCTCAGTAAAATTCTGCCACCTTCAATAACACTGAGATGACTGGCACCCTAGGAATTTGCTTCACATAGGCCATTCAAAATCCTTTGAGAATTGTCTTTCTGGTGGCCCTGAGAAATCACACATAACCATTTTATAATACTAATTAGAAACTTTGTACCCATGGCTATTAATAAAATTATTTTTAAATGTCATTGGAATACCAGGTGTTAGACCAAACCCAATATAAAATGCCATTCTGAAGTGAAGACATTTTGGTCTATCTGCCTTCCCAGGTGTCTGAGTCCCACACATTGTTGATTGTATCAGGAACATGGAAAGTTAAATCCTGAGCAGGACCCAGCTAGTTAGTGTTTTCTCTGGGTGTGGACACACACTGGTTGTGAATCAACAGATAAAACAGCTAGTTAGTATTTCTGAGCTGTTTTTCATGACAGTTCCTTTTTAGTGAAATGTTTTACATGTTAATGATTTTGCTACATATTGCTGTAGCAAAATTAAGAAATCAGGGCTCTAAGAAGATAAGACAAGAAGTCAGTTCAGGACTGAAACTCAGGACATGTTAATTTTAGTTCTTTTCTATTTCTACTGGGCTCAAGAAAAGCATCCATGCATTCAATGAAAGAGATGGTCCTCCATTTGTGCAAACATACCAGCTAAAGAGCTGGCAAGTCAGAGGTGCCAGGGTGTAGTGCTCAAGAACAATCTGGAGCAACATGGGTGGGTTGGAGCCCTAGTTCTGGCATTTACTAGCTGTTGTTGTTATGTGCTATGGAGTTGGTTCTGACTCACAGTGACCCTATACTAGCTGTATGCCTTGGTTATTCAACCTTTAAGTTCTTCTTTGTTTATCTATAAAACAGAGTTAAAATGTTTCCCCAAAAAACTATTATGAGCATTGTAGTTGTTGTTAGCTGCTGTTGAGTTGGTCCCTGATTCATGGTTGTTTTTGTTAAGTGCCATCAAGTCAGCTGGTGAGTTGGAACCACTGACCTTGCGGTTCAAACCAATCTTGTGGTCCAGTGAGGTGTCCTGCTGTGCCACACCAGGACTCCCTGACTCGTGGTAGCCCTATCTATTACAGATGAGACTTGTCCCATGGGATTTTCTTGGCTGGAACAAATATGGCTGCTAACCTCAAGGTCAGCAGTTGAAAACTACCAACTGTTCTGTGGGAGAAAGATGAGGCTTTCTGCTCCTGTAAAGATTTGCAGCCTTAGAAACCCAGTGCAGGGTCGCTATGACTTGGAACCAACTCCACGGTACTTAACAACAATAACAACAACCTTTATGAAAGCAAATTGCCATGCAGAGTCAAGGGGTAGGTTCAAAGTACCAACCTTTGAGTTAGAAGCAAATTGCAAGCCATTTGAACCACCTGGCCTCCACTGTTATGAGCAATAGAAAAGTTAACATATGTCAAGTATACAGACCAGGATCTGACACTCAGTAAGTACTATGTAAATGTTTAGTTCAAAAGGAAAATACACAAACTAAAAACCCTTCTCTTTTTTCAGTGCCATTAGCAGCATGCTCTGGTAACCTAGCCTGCTGAGAAAGCCCTTCTCTCTCCCCATAAGTTTACTCTTTAAACAATGCCAATATTTCAGCAAGGTTATCAGACTTAACACTCTTTACACAATGCCAATGTTTCAGGAAGTCAAAGACACACATCTAATTAATTAAAATATTAAACTTTCATACCAGAAACCCATTTCTGAATCTTTGCAAAACTTTTTTGGGATAACAAAAGTCTTTTATTCCAACGTAAGGGGAAGGAGAAACTGGAGACTAGAATATATACTACTGGAAGACTGGCAGCAAAGATAAGCATATGATCCTACATATAAATATGTATTTAATGTGAGTTGATTTATTGAACTTTTCTTTGCTTTTTTCAGCTACCACCACACAGTCAAGGCACAGGGGTCACTTCTCTCGGTGCCCCAAGGAATACAAACATTACTGCATCAAAGGGAGATGCAGGTTCCTGGTAGCTGAGCAGACGCCCTCCTGTATGTAAGTAGACCTCCGTGACCAAGCAAACAAAGGGGAGCAGAATGGAGCCATCCTGCAGCCTGACAAGACTGGAAAGTCTGAGCTAACCCTGCCTTCTGTCAAGACACAGTTTGGTCCTGCCCCCAGCCCTTATTTAAGGGCCCATTTGCCAGCTACTTATGAAGAAACTGACGCACACTTTCCTCTTGAAACATGAATGTTAGAGAGTCCAGATCTGCTTCCTGGCTGAGCCTCCTACTCTGATGTTTCTGTCCAATGTTAAAGATGCTTCTCAGTGCAAATAAGCTTTCAGGTGGTTCAAATGGAAACAAATTCTCTGGCATGCATTAGGTGGTTCAAAGTTAATGTAAATATTAGAAATTTCTGCCAGATTAAAAGCCACCTTTGCTGCCAAGTGAGTTAAGTCAAGGAATCAATCCAGTTTATAAATAGCAATTAGCAAATTGGGTTTCAGTGTAATGTAATTGGGAGGAAATTCCCCATTTCAACTCTTAGTAGATTCAGAGTTCCAGTTTAATTTTATTCACGCATGAATAACTTTTTAAATTTTGGCATTGATTTTACAATTTCTAATACTGATTTTTCTCTTAAGAGATGTCCCTGAAAAGTCATGTCTGGGACGTTTCCTTACAGAGAAGCAAGGTGATTTTTCTAAAACAATTTTGACCAGAAGTTCATAAAAAGTTTACGTTCTTCTGCATAGTACCCCAGTATATATTTTTTCTCTTAATTATTTCAGAAAAAGTTATTCTCAGTCCTAATTTTGTAGAAGAGTTGTGGAGTTTTTTTAAAAAATTAATTGTAATCAACTTCATTTTCAAAATAAATATATCATGATTTTGTTGTTGTTGTGTGCCATCCAGTTGGTTCCAACTCATAGCGGTATCTGAGGAGTGCCTGCTGAGTTTTGAACCACTCACCTTGTGGTTCAAACCAGCCTTGTGGTTGGCAGTTCAAATCCACCAGCTGCTCTAAGGGAAAAAGACGAAGCTGTCTGCTCCCGTAAAGATTTTCAATCTCAAAACCCCTATATATGGTCACTGTGAGCCGGAATTGATTAGAAAACTGGATTTGGTTTGCAGTGTAAGGAAATAAGGAAAATGTGTGGTGTGTGGGAGTAAGTGTGGGCAGGGTAGAGCTGCTCTTTTCATTTAATTGAATTGCTCATTGACGAGAGTACTCATTAAGTTTGAAACTATTCATGCTCTTTAATTATTTTTTGCACTGGTTCCTATGTCTACATATTTATTGTGTTTTGTTGTTTTGTTAGGTGGCTTTGAGTTGGTCCTGACTCATGGCGACCCTATGCACAACAAAAGGAAACACTACCTTGTTCTGTGCCATTCTCACAATGTTTCTTACGTTTGAGCTCATTGCTCCTGACACTGTGACCTCTAAAATGAAAACAGTGGTGTGAAATCTACCAGTACATAGTCTGCCACCTTCCTTGGCCTTCATAATCTGTCTGATCCTGCCCTAACTTTGTAGCTACATCTTTCTCTATATTCCCAAATATTGTTCTAAAACCCTGAACTCCTTTTCATGGTTTATTACAGAAGATATTTTCATAGCCTGGAAAGCTTATTTTTACTGATGTTTTAAGACTCACCAGATCCTCCTGGACTCCTTTATTAACCTCCTCCTTTCCAGACCCACACCCAGGTGTGAATTAGGTGCTCATGCTCTGTGTCTTTTACGCTGTTATAAAAACACTTTTCCCACTGGAACTTAACTATTAGTTTATTTGAAGTCCTTGAGGCAAGACCAATGGCTTATTTATTTTGTGATTCAGTGCCAAGTACAGTGCCTAGAATTTACTAGATGAAATAAGAGATGACTAAATCAATGTTGCTTCCATCATGACCAAACTAACATTATGTACAATACCAAAATCTGAACCAGAAGCACTTTTTAAGTGATGGAGTATAAATGGGAGGCAGACAGATGTAGGTCTTAAGGAACAGATTTGGGAGTCGGCTAGACTTACCGTAAACACATAGTGCAGTACCTATAGGGTAAGCATTAGACTGTTAACCACAAAGTTGACAGTTCAAACCCACCAGCTGCTCCCCTGAAACCCTGTACAGGGTCTTTATGAGTCAGAACTGATTAGACAGCATTTAACAACAGCAACAATAACAGACTTATCTTAAGTTTTTATTTCTAGAAATTATAAGTAGTGTTAACTATGGTCAAGTTATCTTTTATGAGCTTCAGTTTTCTCAACTATAAAAAGTATAGTAGTATCTTTCATTCAAGTGTTGAAGATTAAGCAAAAATATTGCATGTAAAAGTTATCACAGCCAGCATAAAGAATGTTCCATTAAGTATACCATCAAATGACGCAGTCTAGGTCTGACCATTTGATTTCTTAGTATAGCATGGATTTAGGCAAACTTGTCTTGTCATTGGTGACTATATCACCTTGAGAAATGCGAAATTACTCTTTTTGTTTAGGATCATGGGAATTTGTAACTCCTATGTTTACAGGAAAACCAAAATGTGTTTGAAACACACAAATGCCTATTAGTCTTCTCATTTTTACTTGGAATGAGATCATTTGTTTCCAGCCATATTAAATTTTATTGATTTATGCACCAAAGTACATTTAAGTAGTGTTGCATGGTGATTAAGAGCATGAATTTAGAAAGTGGATTTCCTATGTTTGAATCCCTCCCTGCTTATTTCTCTGTACCTCAGTTCCTTCATCTGTGGTGTTGTTGTTGTTGTTATGAAATTGATAATAGTACCCACTTCAAGGGTTGTTCTAAGTATAAATCAAGTTAATACTTATAAAGCCCTTAAAAGAGTGCGTGGTGAGTATTCCAGAGGAGTGATCCCAAACTCTGATTTTGTTAAACCCTGAAGGATCATGCTCACCTTTTTAAAATAATTTAAATTAAAATGTAAATTTGAAATATTTAATTTTGTGAGATTCTTAATAAATAAAAATCAATGTGTTAATGTATTGAACCATAAATAAACAATAGGATCTTGCTCATGTTCATCTTCTGCATCCGTGAAAGAGGCTCACATGCATATTTGGTTTCAATGCTGTAGAACACACACTGAAAGTGGCCATCAGCTGATACAGTATAGGCCTGATGAAAGTGAAATAACAGGAGAGCCATGTTGACCAGCTATACCAAGGTTTGACCTTCTTGCATGGCTTGATTGAGTAATAACTTACAGAAAGTGCTACTGAGAATTCCATTGTAAGCCATGCTAGAACCACTAGATTCAGAGCTGATAGTTAGAAAACATTATAAAAGAGCAGCAAATAATTGATATGCATTTTATTGGCAATGCTATTGACTCATTATCAACCTGCAGTATGCAGATGATACAACATTGCTTGCTGAAAGTGAAGAGGAATTAAAATATTTACTGCTGAAGCTCAAAGACCATAACCTTGGGTATGGATTACATCTCAATGTAAAGAAAACAAAAATCCTTACCACTGTACCAATGCACAATAGTCTTATCAGTGGAGAAACGATTGAAGTTGTCAAAGACTTCATTTTTTTTTAATCATCCATCAACACTCATGGAAGCCACAGTCAAGAAATCAAACGGAATATTGCATTAAGCAAAATCTGCTGCACAACACCTTTTCAAAGTGTTGAAGAACAAAGATGTCAGCTTGAGGACGAAGGTATGCCTGACCCAAGCCATGGAATTTTCAGTAACCTCATATGCATGCAAAAGCTGGACAGTGACAGAGGAAGATCATACAAGAATTGATGCATTTCAGTTATGGTGTTGGAGGAGAATATTGAAAGTACCATGGGCTACCAAAAGAACCAACAGATCTGTGTTGGAAGAAGTACAACCAGAGTGCCCCTTGGAGGTCAGGATGGCCAGACTTCATCTCTTATACTTGGGAAAAATTGTCAGGAGGGACCAGTCACTGGAGAGGAATATCATGTTTGGTAAGGTGAAAGGTAGGAGAAAAGAGGAAGACCCCCAGCGAAATGGATTGGCAAAGTGGCAGCATCAATGGCTCAAGCGTGGCACGAATTGTGAGGTAGCCCCCGGACTGGGCAGTGTTTTGTTCTGTTGTGCATAGGGACTGTGAGTTGGTACTGGCTAGATGCCAACTAACAACAACATTGTTTTAAAATGACATTTAGTAAATATGCTATTGAAAAAAATTAAATTATTTGAGAGACTCTATTTATAGTATTTTAATTAAGACTGTAAAAATATATGTATTCAAGTTTTTTCCTTCCCACACATGCAATTAGAAATTATTTCCCCCCATTTCTAGTGCTGTGCATAGCAGATGTTTGCTATTTCAAGATATTTCTAAACTATTTCCCAGTTGTTTTAACCTTTCCTTGGAATGAAAATACTTAGCTATATTACAGGAAACAAGTTTGGCTTTGCAGTAGATTGATGGCATTAGGAGTCTGTTCTACTTTGCTTGCATTAAGCCTCAGCTTTCAACTGATGGTTGTTAATGAACTTTGTGGTGCTGTTGGTGGATAATTGCACTAGGCCTCAAGTTCAGTTTGAAATGCAAGGTTGGTGATTCAAATTCATCAGCTACTCCTTGGAAACCCTATACAGTGTCACTATGACTTGGAACTGATTAGATGGCACTTGATAACAACAACAAAGGAAACTTGTAGAGTTCTGGTGTGGCACTGTAGGATAAAACACTATACACAAGGTCTGCTTGAACCTCAACATGGTGCTTCAAACTCAACAGCTCTTCCTCAGAAACCTCATACGGGGTCGCTGAGAGTCAGATCTGACTCAATAGCACTTAACAACAACAATAAACTTGCATTGTTTTTCTGTTTGTTTGTTGTTGTTCATTTGTTTTTTGTTTCATTTTGTTTTTAAAGTATTATTTCAGCTGCACTATTGACATTAAGGCCTCACCTTACTAAAGAAATGTAGGTTTTATGGGAATTAACTGCTTTAGCTCTTATCACATATAAACTAAAGAAAGGCCTGCCAGCAGATGCTTTCTTAAAGAAAAAATGGTTTGCATAGAGATTTTCAAGAAGTAAAATCACATCCTCTTTTGAGATTCAAGTAATTATGTGTATGCCAACTATCTCTGTGTTTTGCATGCATTTGAGGAGATCACGGGGAAATATTTAATACATGGCCATGACTGTATCATTTTGGTCTTATAATGTCCTCAGATACGATTCTTAAGCACTTTTTTTAGCTTCAGATACAGTTCAGGGAATACAATGGATAATCCCCAAATCACTGAGTATCCCTCAATTTGGCAGAATGGCTTTAAAAAAGAGTTGAAAGAATGGAGAAATAATAGAGCCCCTGTGTGCATACAATATTTGAAGTACTTGTTGGCTTCTGATCATTTCACCTATGATGACCAGGGAGATTTAGAGGCCATTTAGAGGGAAGTGGACAGAATGATGAACAGATTCAAAACAGATTTGAACAGGTCTTAGAGAATTAGATAAAGGTATAGGAGAGGTCAACCCTATTGTGAATTTGGGCCTATAATTGTTAGGAATCCTGATGTGGCATTGTGACATAAGCATTAGAATAATATGGTCTTAGAGAATCAGATAAAAGAACTGGAAAGAACAAATTCTATTCTGAATTTGGAGTTGTAATTGCTAGGAATCCTGGTGTGGCACTGTAGTATAAACACTAGACTTCTTACTTCAAGGTTGGTGGTTCAAGCCAACAGCTGCTCCTTGGAAACCCTATACAGTGTTGCTATGAGTCAGAACTGACTCCACAGCAACTAACAATTGTTGTTAGGTAACCTTGAGACGGTTCCAATCATAGTGATCATATGTACCACAGAATAAAACACTACTACAACTTGTACCATCGTCACAATAGTTACATTTGAACCCGTTGTTGTTGCCATTGTACCAATTCATCTCATTGGGTGTCGTCCTCTTTTACACTGACACTCCACCTTTCCAAGCATGATGTTCTTCTCCAGGGACTGGTCTATCCTGACAACATATACAAAGTACAAAAGATGAAGTCTCACCATGATCGATTACAAGAAGCAAGACAGCTGTACTTCTTCCAAACAGATTTGTTTGTTTTTCTGGCACTTCATGGTATAGAAAATATTCTTTGCCAATACCATAATTCAAATGCATTGATTCTTCTTAAATTTGTCTTACTTATTGCCCAGCTTTCACATGTATATGAGGTGACTGATATACCTTGGCTTGGGTTGTTGTTGTTAGGTGCCATCGAGTCAGTACCAACTCATAGCGGCCTTATGTTTGGTAGGGTGGAGGGTCAGAGAAAATGAGGAAGACCGCAGCTTCAATGGGCTCAAGCATGGCAACAATAGTGAGATTGGCTTGGGTTAGGCACGCCTTAGTTCTTAAAGGGATATCTTTGCTCTTTAATATTTTAAGATTTTTTTTGCAGTAGATTTACCTAATTCAATGTGTCTTTTGATTTCCTGACTGTTGCTTCCATGTGTTGATTGTGTATCTAAGTACAAGAAAATCTTTTGATAACTTCATTCTTTTCTTCATTTATCATGCTGCTATTTATTGGTCAAGTTGTGAGGATATTAATTTTCTTTACAATTACATTTATAAGTTGAAAGTAGTTTTTAATCTTCATCAGTAAACATTTCAAGTTATCTTTGCTTCTAGCTAGCAAGGTTGTCCTCTGCATGTCACTAGTTGTTAATGAGTCTTTCTCCAATACTTACGCTACATTCTTCCTCATTTAACCTAGCTTCTCAGATTGTTTGCTCAGTTTACAAATTTAATAAGTATGTTGAAAGGATACAACCCTAGCACACACCTTTCCTGATTTTAAATCATACACTATCCCTTGTTCTGTTCAAATGACTGCCTCTTAATCTCTGTAGTTTCTTAAAGAGAACAATTAAGATTATGGAATTCCCATTCTTTTAATTGTTATTGATAACTTATTATGATCTACACCCGTACATTTTTTTTTCATAGTCAATAAACATCTTTCTTGTATTTTCTGTTATTAGCCAAGATCTATCTGACGTCAGCAATGATATCCCTTGTTGCATGACCTCTTCTGAATCTGACTTGAATTTATGGCATCTCCTTGTTAATGTACTGCTGTAACTGTTTTTGAATAGTCTTCAGAAACATTTTACTCATACTAATATTAATGATATTGTATGATGATTTTCACTTTCCCCTGAGTCATCTTTCTCTGTAATGGGGACAGACCTTTCAGTCTGTTGGCCAGGTAGAAGAAATCTTCCAAATTTCTTGGCATAGATGGGCAAGTTCCTCCAGTGCTGCATCAGTTGGTTGAAATATTTCACTTTGTATTCTGTTAATTTCTGGAGTCTTTTGTTTTGCCAATGCCATCAATGAAGCTTGGATTTCTTTCTTCAGTACCATGTTGTTGATGTTGTTAAGTGCCTTCAACTTGGTTCCTACTCATAGCAACCCTGTATAATGTTTCCCAGACTTTAGATCTTCGTGGGAGCAGAACACCTCATCATTCTCCTTCAGAGCGATTGAAGGGCTCGAACCACATTGTCATTCCCAGTCTGGAGCCACCATGCTCCCTCAAGGTTCTTGATTATATACTATCTCTTGAAATGGTTGAACATCTTTTTGGTGCAATGGCTGCATATTTCTTCCATCTTCTTTTGCTGTTTCTTGTGTCGTTCAATATTATGTCCATGGAGTCTTTCAATATTGCAATTCAAAATTTGACTTTTTTCTTGAGTTTTTTCTGCTGAAGAAATGCTGAATGTGTTCTTCCCTTCTGGTTTCCTAATTACAGTTCTTTTCAAGTTGCCTTTTAAAATTTTCTGTTAAACTCTCTTACTTCATCCATTTTACCTTTTGCTTTAGCTTTTTTCTACGTTCAAGAGCAAATTTCAAAGTCTGCTCTCACCAATTTTGAGTTTTTATTTCTTTCCTGTCTTTTTAGAGATCTTTTTCCTTTTTCCATGTATGATGTTCTTGATGCTACCCCACTACTTTTTGGGTCTTTGGTCATTAGTGTCTAATGCATTAAATCTGTTCTTGAGTTGGTCTCTAAATTCAGGAGAGATATAAATAAGATAATATTTGACTTTCATGAACTTGTTTAAATTTTCTTCAGCTTCAACTGAAATTGCATATGAGCAAATGGTAGTCAGCTTCTGGCCTTGTCTTGACTGAGGATATTAAGCTTCTTCATTTTCTCTTTTCACAGATGTAGTCAATTTGATCCCAATGTATTACATCTCGGAAAGTCCATGTGTATGGTCACTGTTTATGTTATTTAAAAATATATTTGCAATGAATAAGTCATTGATCTTGCAAAATTCTATCATGTGATCTCCAGCATCATTTCTATCACCAAGGCTATATTTTCTCCCTTTTTATTTCCAGTTTTCCGTTCCAATCACCAGTAAATATCAATACATCTTAATTTTTTTATGTTTGATCAATTTCAGAAGGAAAAAAAATTGAGAGGATTATTTGATTTCTTCATCATTAGCCTTAGCATTTGGTGTTTAAATTGGAAATAATAGTCATATTAGCTATTCTTCCTTGTAGGTTTATGGAGATTGTCCTATCACAGATAGATCTCGAAATGCTCTTTTTGATGATGAATGTGATACCATTCCTCTTCAATTTGTCATTCCTGACATAGTAAACCTATGTACAATTCAAAGTGACCAATGCCAGACGATTTCCTCTCACTAATGCCTAGAATTTCATTTTGTTTCTGACGACTTTCAAGTTTCCTAGATTTCTTTCATACATTCCATATTCCTATCTCTAATGGATGTCTGCGTCTGTTTCTTATTTTGTCAGTCAATGAAGACCCTGAAAGCTATTTTCATCTACATTATTAAGATTGACTCTTCTTTGAGGAGGCAACTCTTTATAGAAGTTGTATTTTGAATGCCTTCCAACCTGAGAGGTCATAATCTGGCACTGTTTCACTGCTATTCATAATATTTTCAGTGATTGAACTTTCATAAATTATCCACCACTCTTTTCTAGTCTATTGTAGTATGGAAGTTCTGATGAAGCCTGTCCACCATGTATAAGGCTGCTGGTATTTAAAATACTGGTGACATAACTTCCCACATGTAACCATAGTATATTGAGAAGACAAATTTTATTGTGAATTTGGTGGCTGCGGTTTTTGTTGTTATTTGGTACTGGAAAGTCTGTTTCAACTCATAGCAACCCTATACACAACAGTGCAAGGAACTTTCAATATTCTTCTCCAACAATGTAACTAAAATGCATTACTTCTTCTAAGATCTTCCTTCTTCCTTGTCAACATTCGCATGCATGTGAGCCTATTAAAAATTAGTATTCCATCAATTAACAGAGCCTAGTTTTCACCAAACCCTTCAGTACAGTTTAGACTACTTCCTTCAGTACCATTGGCTGTTGATCATATGCTGCCTCTTAAAATGGTTGAACATAGGCTATTTCTTTTTGGGATAGTGACTCTGTGAATTCCTTCCATCCTTTTTTTTTTTTTTTTTTTTTTTTTTTTTAATGCTTCCTGCTTCATTCATTATTTTCATTATTTTGCCTATAGAATCTTTCAGTATTGCAAGTTGAGACTTGAATTTTTTCTTTAGTTCTTTCTGCCAGAAAAATGCTGAATGTGTTCATTCCTTTTAGCTTTTGAACTCCTGTTTTTCGCACATTTCATTATAATACTGTTCTTTGAAACTTTCTGTTCAGCTTTTTGACTTCCTCATTTCTTCTATTTGCTTTAACATCTCTAGGCTGTATCAACTTTCAGAGTCTCTTCTGACATCTATTTGGTCTTTTCTTTCGTTCTTGTCTGTTTAGTGACATTTTACTTTCTTTCTAATATTATGTCCTTGTGGTTATACTACAGCTCTTTTGACCACCAGTCATTAATGTCTAATATATCACATTAATGTCTAATGCATCAAATCTGTTCTTGAGATACTCTCTAAATTCAGGTGGGATATGTTCAAGGGCATATTTTGGCTTTCATGGACTTGTTTCAATTTTTTTCAGCTTTAGCCTGAACTTGCATGTGAGCAATCGATTGTCTTTTCCACAGTTGGCCTGTGGCCTAGCTTAGGCTGATGATATGAATTTTTCCATCATCTCTTCAGACATACATATAGTCAGTTTGATTCCTGTACATTCCATCTGGTGTGATCTATGTATATAGTCACCTTTTGTGTTGTTAAAAAAAAAAGGTATTTGTAATGAATAAGTCATTGATCTCACAAAATTTTGTCATGCTATCTCTCATATCTTTTCTATCACCAAGACCATATGTTTCAGCTGCTTATCCTTCCTCTTTGTTTTCAACCTTTACATTCTAATCCAGTCATTATCAATATATCTTGATTGCATGTTTGGTCTATTTCGGACTGAGGTAGTTGGTAGAATTCTTCAAGTTGGTAGAATTCTTCAATTTCATCATCACTGGTTTAGTGATTGGTGTGTAAGTTTGAATAATAGTGGTATTAACTGGTCTTCATTGTTGTTGTTGTTAAGTGTCATCGAGTTGGTTCCAACCCATAGCAGCCTTGTACAGGTTTCCTCAGGAGCTGCTGGTAGGTTTGAACCACCAACCTTATGGTTGAAATTGACCTTGTGATTCAACCATTATTCTGCAGCACCACACCAGGACTCCATGGTCTTCATTGTAG
Source organism: Chrysochloris asiatica (assembly GCF_000296735.1). Classification (NCBI taxonomy): domain Eukaryota; kingdom Metazoa; phylum Chordata; class Mammalia; order Afrosoricida; family Chrysochloridae; genus Chrysochloris; species Chrysochloris asiatica. The sequence goes on along the minus strand of NW_006408687.1, from coordinate 3,150,637 downwards.
GCCTATAGATATCATTCTGCTACAGAGAGCATTAACTTTAAGATAGATCTTGAATGTTCTTTTGGAAGATGATTGCTGTACCATTCCTTTTCAACTAATCATTCTCAGTATAGTAAACTATACGATTGTATGATTCAAAATGTCCAATACCAGTTCATTTTAATTCACTAATGTCCAGAATATCGATGCATATGCGTTCCATCTTATTTTTTATTGCTTCCCTGTTAATTTATGCTAAACATGCTATTAATAATCTATAAGTGATGATATAGTGCCAATAAAGTTAAAAAATATTTACTTATGAAAAGTGTTTTGTTTTTTAAAAGAATTGTGTTCTTTTATTATTTCCAAGTAATGGAAACAATATTAGTTTCATCATGAAGGAAATAATAGTGATTCTTTAAAAAAAAAAGTTGCATTTTTCACCCCATTGCACTCTTCCTACTTTATTTTTGTAGTTGTGATGAAGGTTACACTGGAACAAGATGTGAGAGAGTTGACTTGTTTTACTTAAGAGGAGACAGAGGACAGATCCTGGTGATTTGTTTAATAGCACTTATGGTAATTTTTATCATCCTGGTGGTCAGTGTTTGCACATGCTGTCAGTAAGTAGTTTTAAACTTAATTTTACGTAAATTTAAGAAATTGTATTTTTCTCCTTGTTTACTTTCCTTTCTATACTTCTCCCTCTTATTTCCCTTCCTTTTCATTTTACCTTTAGCTTTGGTTTTTAAAAGTTAATCATCATGTATACTGATGGATGTATTTATTTATAGTAAAACATGTGATCTATGATATTTTATCATTTTACTCTACAAAAGTTATTATAATTTAAAAACTGAGTTTTGTATACATCTTAGAGTTTTAAAAGAGTCTAGAAATTTGTCATATTTTTGTGTGATTTGTAACTAGGATAAATAAGACTAGACGAAATCACTTTTTATTTTCTTAAACTATACTATGACACAATAACTTCAAAAAACAAAACAAAAATAACCATTCAAGAAAACAAAACAAAGAAAACCTGTTGTGCTTGTGTTTGTTGTTAAGTGCTGTCAAATCAGTTTTAGCTCACAGCCACCCTGTATAAGGTTTCACAGGAGTGACTGGTGGGGCTGAACCACTGACCTTGCAATTCAAACTAACCTCTACAGCAACCCTGTATAGGGTTTCAGAGGCTGTAAATCTTTTCAGAGGCACAAAGCCTCATCTTTCTTTCATTGAGTGACTGGTAGATAAGAACTACTAACTTTTTGATTAGCAACCCAACTTGTAATTCATTATATTACCAGAGTTCCTTACTTAGGATGCTAGAAGTGTGTTTTCCTAAAGAACTATCTTCTTTTTCTTTAAGATTTGGGACTTAATCAATTAAGAGATGCAAAATAATCTTATTTTGCTGCTTTTGTTGAGTATGCACAGCACAATATACACCAACGCTTACAGCTTCTACATGCACAATTTAGTGGCCTTGATTATATTCTTCAACAATTCTCTTCCTCCCCTGTTCCTCCCCCATTGGCACAACTCACTTCCCCTTAAAGTGTTGTCTTTGTTTTTTTTACCCCCAGAAGCTAGTCTAGCTTCCTAACCTTTCACCCTTGTTGTTGCTGTTAATTGCTGTCCAGTCAGCTCTGACTCATAGTGACCCTGTATAGATAGGGTTTTCTAGTTTCATCTGGTGGGTTTGAACCACCAACCTTGTGGTTAGCAGTCCAGTAGTCCAACCTTTTACCCTTACTGTTAGGCTATTGTACACACTAGAAGAGAGTATCCTATGGTTCCCTTTCTTTACAACATTCTTCAGAGGAAGCTGTTTTTTATTTTTTAAGTTTTGATTATGAATTCTGTGATAGTTTATATGGGAGAACAACAGTTCTACATTCATCCTATCATATTTCATTTCATTGCAATGATTACAATCCCCTCAATGCATCATAATTCAACAGTATTTGCTTCCATTTCCTCTGTTTTGTTTTGGTTTTTTAATGTACACCGAAGCACTCAGGAATTATAACCATTCAAACAACAAAACAAAGGGTATACCCCACAAGCCTACCCCCAAGCCATAAGCACACAGGCCCTCTCCCTCCCTGAATCCAGAGTCCCCAGTCACTTCATCTCTGCACATCATTGTCTCTGCCTCCATCCTTGGCATGACTGCTTCTCTGGATAGGGTCCCACACTCTGCTCTTCTCCCTTGATGGTCCCAGGGTCCTACAGTCCTGGACTACAAGATCAACCACTCCCCTCTTTTTGTTACAAAAATGTCTACCTTTACATGTGCAACACTCACAGCCAATCCTGATAGCAATTATTCGCTATTGAACCACAAGAGTCTTATACCCATCTCCTTTCACCAGTCCCATCCAGACAGGTTGGAAACCACTCAGTGGAGACTCTACCTTCCCCTGCACCCTCTGAAACTAGGCTCCCTCTTGAAAGCTTGTAAACCGGTCACTTTTTGCCTTTGTATCCTCTCCTCCCATTTTGGGTGGCCAGTGTCTAAGTTGCCCATCCCTGTCAACCCTATATACTGAGGGGGTGGGAATGATCCTTGCTGTAAAGATTTGTTCCCTCTTTTGAGCTACTACATCCATAAGTATAGGTCAAGTACATAAAATTGTAGCAGATTACTCTTTTTTTCCTCTTCGTTCTTCCTCTAGTAGAGTTCTGATCAATTAGCCATTGAAACCAGGTCAAATGGGTACTATCTGCAAGTATGGGTGTTCTTGTGCATCTCCCCTCACTTCATATCAGCTTAACACTTCTGTCTCCACTCTAATCCTCTGTGGTCATGTCCTTGTCCCTGGGCCCAGGAGTCCCCAGGTTTTGCCCTACTGCTGGCCAACCAGGTCTCAATCCAGGTTGACAGGAGTCTATTGAACATGATCAGACTTAGCTCACAACTTCATTGATGTTTTTCCTCTACTTCCTCTTATCAGTAGACCAATGTCTTCCTCAATCAGCAAGACCACATGCCTGCTCGTGTATTGGAAGGGGTTTGTCCTGAGGTGTTTGCCCTGATGGGACCCAACCACTTGGAAGGGATTTGTCCTAAGGGGACCCAACTTTTTGCCTTGATGGCTCCCCGGTAGACAACTTGCTTGTTCTTGTAGTAGTCAATTGGACTGCTGTTATTGTTTTTTATTTTTTCCTGCTGATCTTTTTTTCTAGAAATATCTTCTATTCTTCTAGCTGCTTCAGGTTGGTCTACTTGTCCTTTCAAGTGGACTTTTCCACCTCAGAAGATTTTGGATAGGGATCAGGATTCCACCTATGGTCTTATGCAATGTGAAGGCTCCATAGGAAGCTTCCTTCACTGGGCAAGTTCTAGTGCCATTTTAGGTATTCCAATCCGTTGTAAGCTAAAGGTGGGCTTGCAAGCTTTCTATGATGATGTTTCTGGCTATTCCTTTCTCTCTCCCTCAAATATCTATTTTACAGTAGTAGGCAAGGTAAACCAAGATTCAGAAGATAGCCAAGCATCATAAAATTATTTCCCCCTTTTCACTCATTCAAACTATGTCTCAATCCCTGTATCCCAGAACCCTGTTGTTCTAAGGTTGGGCATACATCACTATTTACCTCTGTCCCACTTAGCCCATGCAAACCTTCCTAAATGTTCTCCCACCTGCTTTGGTCTTCCATTTCCCTCCCCCTTCTTGTATATTCCACCCTCCCCAGAACCCAAACTATCGTTTGTCTATTCCCTGCCCTATGCTCCACCTTCCCCTCCCTCCCCTTGCACCACCCCCTTCACCCCAGTAATTAACTTTTTTTCCCCCCTTTTAGTGTGGGTAATTTTTCTTAAGCTTTTACAATAATGGTCCTATGAAGTATTTCTCTGTTTGTGACTGACTAATTTCATTCAGCATACTGTCCTCAAGGTTCATCCATGTTTTGCTGTGGCTTGCAGCTTCCTTGTTATGCTTCAAAGTAGTGTAATATTCCATTGTGTGTATGTACCAAAGTTTGTTTATCCATTCTTCCATTGATGGACACTTAGGCTATCTCCATCTTTTTGCTATTGTGAATAGTGCTGCTATGAACATTGGTGTGCTTATATGTACTTGTGCTATAGCTCGTATTTCTTGTGGATAAATACCAAGTAGAGAAATTGCTGAATCATAATATATTTATATTTCCAACTTTCTGAGGAAGCACCATACTGTTTTCCATAGTGATTGGATCATTTTGCAATCCTACCAGCAATGTAGGAAGGTCCTAGTCTGTCCACATCCTTGCCAGCATTTATTGTCTTCTGCTTTTTTTATCTTCATTGTTATTGCTGATGTGAGATGATATCTCATTCTCGTTTTGATTTGCATCTCTCTAATGGATAGTGAAGGAGCTCTGGTAGCATAGTGGTTATGATTGGGCTGCAAACCACAAGGTCAGCAGTTTGAAACTACCAGCTATTCAGCGGGAGAAAGATGAGGCTTTCTGCTCCTATAAAGATTTGCAGCCTCAGAAACCCTGTACAGGGCCACTATGAATCTGAAGCGACTCCACGACACATAACAACAACAACAATGGATAGTGATTGTGAACATTTCTTCATTATGTTTGTTGGCTGTCCAAATTCCCTTCTTGGTGAAGTGTATGTTCATGTCAGAGGAAGTTTTAAAGAAAGAAAGAGACATCAATGTAGCTATTTGGGGGCAATGGAACTAAAACTTTGGTTTTAGTTCTAGTTTTGACATCATTTCCAAACCTTTGTGACCACATGCAAACATCTTATCATCTTTAAACTTCAATTTCATTTCCAATGAGCTATGAATAAGCAAGATAATCTAAATTGAAAGCTATTTTTGATTTTATCGTTGTT
>NW_006408687.1:3143938-3145349 GCF_000296735.1 Chrysochloris asiatica | reverse complement strand
TAATGGCCAGACTTTCAGTTAGCAACTGGGCAATTAACCTTTACAACTCTTTTCTTTTCTTTCTAAACAGATATTTTATTATACTGTATTCCACTTACATATGATTTTAGAGAAAGAGACTAAAGAAAACCTAGGAGACTGTTGTTTGTTTGTTTTTGTTTTTGTTTTTGTTTTGACTCCTGGTGTGGTGCTATAGGATCAGTACTGGACTACGAACAAGTTTGGTAGTTCAAACCCACTAGGTGCTCCTCTGAAACCCTATATAGTGTTGCTGCAACAATAGCAACAAGTGTTTTTCAACTGTTTAGAAATAAGATCACAAGCTGTCTTGATGATTAATTTTGTGTTTCCACACTAATGTCTTGCTCTTTATTTAAGTCCTCTTCGGAAACGTCGTAAAAGAAGGAAGAAGGAAGAAGAAATGGAAACTTTGAGTAAAGCTACAACTCCGTTCGATGAAAATATTCAAGAGACTAATATTGCTTAATGGTAAGTGCAAGTAAACTTAGCAGATGAGAAGCCATTCTAATGAAATTTTCCTGGTGAAATGGAGCTTCACTGCCTCTAGTAAATCACTAATTGGAATTTTATTATGTTTAAAAAGATCTTAAGAGTACATTTATAGTTTTTCCAGAATGTGAAGACAATAAAAGAATTATACTTGTCACGACAGTTAGAAGTAGGGGGAAAGGGTTTTAATATACTTTGTAAAACAAAAATGTATGTAGATCACTTATTATTCAACTTTGCATGTTTTTAACTGTTATTTTATATTTTTTCTTCATTTTGGGGCATAAAGATGTATTTTATCTTAGCCATTTCAATAGCAGTGTTTTCATACTAACACTTATTGGGAGTCCTGTTGTGGCACTGTAGGATAATTACTAGACTCCAAATTGCAAAGTTGGTGAATCAAACCAACTAGACACTCCTTGAAAACCCAAGAAGGGGTCACTGTAAACCAGAACTGACTGGACAGAATTCAATAGCAACAACAACAACTATGAGGGTGAGTCATAAATTATCTACACTCTGATTATATTAAAGCATCCATCCACATCCACGGCTTATGACAATATTGAGCATGCACATGAAATGATTCTGTCGAATAGACGATTATGTGGCAAATCAGTCATAGCTCTGCCTATGAAGTAATCCACAACACACTTGAATTTTGAAAAGTTTGTGTGAGATGGGTACTGGAACAATTCACAGAGGATCATAAGCAAAAACGTTTGAATGTCTGCAAACAAAATTTGGACCGATGCTCAAAGGAACGATAAAGTTTCTTTAAAAAAAAAGTCATTACTGGTAGTGAGACATGGGTTCATCACTACAAGCCTGAGAGTAAATGGCAGAGTATGGAATGGAAACATCTTCAATTGCACAGATCAAGAAAATGTTCAAAAGT
>NW_006408687.1:3139600-3143208 GCF_000296735.1 Chrysochloris asiatica | reverse complement strand
AAAGATCATCTTTTTTCTCCTCACACACACTCTACTAAGAGGGGAAATAGTACAACTCTATTTTAAAGATGAGAAAAATGAGGCAGAGAGGTAAATACCTTGCCTAAGGTGCACAGCTGCCATCAAATGCCTTACACAGAGCGCCAAGCCTATCCTGTCAAACAGCTGCAATGGTTATTTTACAGCTATGGAAACTGAGGCACTGAGAGGTAAAGTAACTTGCCCAAGATCACACAGCCGTGAAGTTGCAAGGCTTGCATTTGTATCTGGGCAGTCTGGAGCCCATTTGCTTACCACATAGCCCTGCTGCCCAATGTGAGGGCCAGGAGTCTCCAGTGTTAATTTAAAATGAAATAAAGTGGAAAAGTCTGTTTTCCAGTCACACTTGCACATTTCAAGTGCTCAATATTCTTAAAGTGGCCACTGGCTACAGTCTGGGCCAGAGTAGATCAAGAATATGGCCTCTACCAAAGCAGAAAGTTCCCCTGCATATAGTTGGCCTGTTTTACTTAGAAGCCCACATTTAAAAATTGGGTGATTTTGTTTTAAAATCCCAATTTCTAGCTTCTACCAATAAATAAATCGAACACGAAGTAATCAATTTCAGGCCGACACTTTACATATTCAAACCCAAGGTGCCATCCTCACTTCTCTCGTCCACAGACACAGTCTGAGGTCAGAGAGGGAGATGCATTGTCTGCAGATCACACAGCACACAGGAAAGTACGGCCAGAGCGGGGACCTTAGTGTTCCGGTTCCAACCCTGCTCCAATAAAACACCTACTCCGTGCTTGGCAGTCCATCAGCCACTGTGGGAGAGGGATCCTAGTGTCCCTGATTTCACGGAGATGCCCTGCCTCTGGAGACTCTCTGGGCACAGGAGTGATGGCATCTGGGATGGATTTTATTGGACATGTGACTGCCCACTTGTTGGATCTGGGTGCCCTGGGGTCAGGTACTGAGGCTAATTGGAGCGAGGCCACAATTGGCTGGTGAGAGAGCCGAAGAAGAGCTTCTCCTTGCTGGACTTGGAGAAGTCGGCCAGGAGGAACTGCTACTCCTCCTGCTTTAAGCAGCTTTGCCGCTGTTTAAAAGCTTTGAGCTGGTCCTCCTCCAGCGCATAATGCTCCAGCACGGTCCGGACAACCTCCACGCCATTCAGTACAATGGTCTTGAGGAAGGCAGACAGGTCCTACAAGACCCAGTCGTTCGAGTTGCCATCCCAGGGCCGCAAGGCAACGCCATTGTAGAGTTGTAAGCGAAAGGTTTCCTTCTTGCAGTCCATGATGACCACACGGGCTCGGTCCCGGTTCAGACACGAAATGACCTTAACATGGTGCCCATCTATGTTAAGGAGGTGATAAGAAATGAAGCCGTGGGGGTCCACGCTGTCGATGAGAGGAAACGCTGTCATTCCGGTCTCCGACATAAAGACGACAATTCCATACAAAAGGGCGAGCTGTTGGAATAAGGTTTCGATGCTTCTTAAACCTCCAGCCAGTGGCCAACGACCACTCAGGGTGCAGGAGGACACCAGTGAGCTCCAGGACCAGCGTGTAGGGTGGCTGGTAGTACGGTTCCCGTAGAGGGTCTGGGAGCAGGCAGGAGCTGGTGGGTTCGATGATCATCTGCCTATAATCTTTGAAATTAGGTCCGGCGCAACTGCTGTACCAGAACCGATCATTGTCAAATTCATCGGAATCTTGGCACCGGTTTCATCCACAGAGTTGTTTCCGAAGATGTAGACGAAGCTCACAGTTCCACCGGCTCCAAGCAGCCCAGCAAGCCAGAGCGCGACTTTCTTGGCACAGCTAGGACCCTCGGAGCCCCGCGGCTGCTGTGACCCCTGGGCCTGAGTGCCTGGGGGTGGGGGTGGGGTGGGGAGGTGGTGTCGCCAGCCTCGTGCACAAACCCCCGACGCCAAGTCGAAGCCCGCTTCGCAAGCTCAAGAGCAGCGCCGCCGAGGTCGCCATCTTGCCCTAAAACACTTTTTAATAAGGGAATACAGAAGCTTGTGGACAGATGGACAAAGTGTATCAAAAATCAAGGTGATTATGTAAAAAAAAAAAAAAAAAATGATGCATTTGTCTTTTCTAAAAGTTGATTAAAATAAATTCTACAGCCAGAGTGCAGATAATTTTTGACTCACCCTCATATGTATAGAGTAAGCCTTAGGTGGTGCACTATGGAGCACAGTTCTTCTCTGAAATGCATGGGGTCACCAGGAGTCTGAGTTAACTCCACAACAACTTTTTTTTATATATAAGAAGAGAACATCGACTTTCTCTTCTTTTATCCTCAGGTTTTCAACACTTGCCTTCAATCAGCCAAACCCAATAAATAAGTACAGGGTAAGGGAGTTAAGGGAGTTTTGATGTTGTAATTTTTAGGAGTCAGGGCAGAGAAGTTCCCAAGAGAGCCAATGGAGAATAACTAGAACAGTCAAGATATATTTGACTTCAATACCACGAAGCCAACTCAAACTAGTTTAAATACTAAGGAAATGTATTTATTTCATTAATTGGCAGTCCAGAGGCAAGGTGGGCTTTACATTTGGTTGAACCAGAAGCTCACACTTGGGAAAATAAGTGATTTCTCTCTCTCTCTCTTTTTTTCCCCAAAGACTTGGCTTCATTTTTGGCCAGTTTTTCTGAATTGTTGTTGTTAAATACGGTGGAGTCAGTTCCAACTCAGACCAACTTCCTAGGAGCAGCTGGTCAACTTGAATTTCCAACCTTGTGGTTTGCAGTCTAGTGCTGATCCTACAAAGTCACACCAGTAGTCATGGAGTTCTGGTGTGGTGTTGGACCTCAAGGAATCCTATACAGGTTTGCTATGAGTCAGAGCTGACTTGACAGCAATTAACAAAAGCAACAGCAATTAAAGTCCTGTGCTTCCTTATTCACTTTCAATAGGAAAGTAATGACTTCCTATGGATCCCCCAGTTATGCAAAGAATCTCCTATCCTGAAAACCTCCAGCACCTTAAAGAGATACAGTAAATGCTTGTAGAGAAATTGTATTGTTCTTCTACCTTATTGCTGTTATTGTTATGTGCCATTGAGTTGGTTCCAACTGCCAATCTTCTGGTTAGCAGTGCTTATCCTACAGCATAACCTTAAAGCACTAATAAGCTGAAACTATAAATGATGACTTGGATCTTTTTCTGTTTCTTGCTTTTTTAAAAATGTCATAATACATTTCTCTTAAATGGTCTCCTCTTTGTTTCTTCATTTTCATAGGCTATGAAGGTACTTCAAGGATGGTGGCAAGCTAAAGAAATACCTTGCTCATTTGTAAATGAAATGAATGTGTCTCAGGAAAACAGCTAGCAGAAATTAATGTTAGATGATGTAGCTATATTTTATTTGTAACTTTAGTTTGTGTTTATTACCATTACTATTATTATTATTATTATTGTGATAATTTTTTTATTGCTTGGTAATTGGGAGATGAAAGCATCTGGTAATGTAGCAATTATGGTTTCATAAAAATGGAAGTTTTATAAATTCATGTTTTAGGAGTTGATTTAATGATAAAACCACCATTGACAGAGCACTTATCATATGCTAGGATTCCTTCCGTGGCACAGTTTAGTGCTGGGCTACT
>NW_006408687.1:3134097-3138155 GCF_000296735.1 Chrysochloris asiatica | reverse complement strand
TGGCGAGGAAGGCACAGGACTGGGAAGTGTTCTATTCTGTTCTGCATTAAAACTGATTCAATGGCACCTAACAGCATTGCCAATTTTGAAAGATTACATTTTCTTGGAGGCCAGGAAGATCACGGGACTTATGAAGTTTTAAGAATATTGGAAGCTGCATTAATGGGAAAAGGTCAGGAAAGTTGCACAGATTAATTTTTTTCCACCATGACAATGCAACTCTTCGTTCTTATATTGTAGCAAGGGTAGACCTAAGAGCGTTTCATTAGGACACCTAACCTAATCCACCTTACAGCCTTGATCTTGCTCCTTTGGACTTCTTTTTGTTCCCGAATCTCAAAGACCATTTAAAAGGGGCACAATTTGAGTGTTTCAAGGATGCACAAACTGCTGTGTTGACATAGGATTAATCAAAGTGCAGAATGCTTAGGTGAAGGGTTAGAGAGGCAGAAGTTTATAGAACTAGATGGAAGATATGTCAAAAAACAATAGTTTTATGTATTCATATTTTTGTTTAATAAAGGGTTCTATGAGTTTGTAGCAATATGTTTTGACTTACCCTCATAAATGCCTGGCATTTTTAAAGCCCCAGATAAGTGTCTATACTCAGTGTAGTATAAATAAGACCACTGGGTGAAACACTTTATTCTTTGGTGATCGACAGTGACAGCCAGTAGAATACAGGAAGAGACTATTTGTGACCATATTCTCATTTTTGTTCTTCTGAAAGATAGTATATGTGCTTACTCTTTGGTGAATTTTATTGTAATGTAATCATGGCCACAACTTCTACTGCTTGGGATCATCTTGTCCAACAATCTTTTAACTTCATAGCATATATAGTAAAGAGTGTTTCAGACATGAAATGGTGAAGCTTAATGTTTAACCAAGATTTTATAGAACATGAAACTTTCTGCCTTGTGGGGGTAGATCATTTACCAAAAAAAACCCCAAAAACCAAAAAACAAGTGAAGATGTACTTAACATTTCTGCACTGTGTCTTTGTGTCTATCACCCTATCAGCCTGTTCTCCAGAACATTTATACTTAAGTTTCACTTTACCTGTGTCGATTTCATTGTCAAAATGAAGTAGATAATTCAGAAAAAGGCTGAAGTTTTATATTCCCCTCTATCACATGTGGTGCTTTCACTGAAGCTAGGGTTGTGTTTATATGTAATATGAAGTAGCTCTTAAATCAATAATAAATAAATCAAACAACTGATTTCTTCCTTAAAAAATTTTTTCATTAAAATATAGCCTTGAACCAGGATTATATTTGACTGATTTTTGGTGTTCTTGTTTGATTTCAGAAGTCTCCTTGTGAGCTTAGTTGTTACATAGTGTATTGGTTATGAATCGAGCTGCCAAACGCAAGGTCAGCAGTTCGAAACTACCAGCTGTTACATGGGAGAAAGATGAGGCATTCTGCTCCCGTAAGGAGTTATAGCCTTGGAAACCCTGTACAGGGTCACTATGAGTCAGAACCAACTCCATGGCACACAGCCACCACCACCTTGTGAGCTTATTGGTGTTTTTTCTCTTTCCCATTCACTAATTCTAGATGGGATTGAAACAAAAATTTATTTAAACTACTCTGTAAACATTTCTTCATTCCTCTATCAAGATTGGCTGACCAATAGAATCTCTTAAGCCAATTCAGATCTGGACATTTTGATTTGCCCCTAAAATGTTAATGGTGTCTCTTGAAATTTTGGTGGAATTGACACCAAGAGATTACAACAAGGAATTTAATATGTTTTCATAATGTATTTTATAACTCTTGTATATACTAAATAACCATGTTTATGTAAACTGCCAATTTTATTGTGTGCTAAAATAAACTTATTTTTAAAAGAAATGTTTTGTTCTTGAGCATTGTCTATTGGCATCATGAATAATTGAAGGAATTAAATCTGTGTGTTATTTTGTTAAACTTTTAACTTTATAGAGATTATCCCCTAATGCATTTGAAATGGTCATATTCTAACTATTTTCTTTTTTCAAGTATCAGAAATTGAAAAAGGTGATAGACGGGGTTGTCTTCCTGGTTCACTGGCTATATTTTTTAGCTAACCTACAGATGCATTTGATTGTTCGAAGATGTGCATCTAATGAAGCGTGGCTAATATAATCATTCTCAGAGGAATTTGAAACTATATTTGTGAATCAATTTTCTTTGTGTTTATAAATTATACAATTGTTCATTTAAAAGAAATTGGCAGGCATGTTATGTTCCATGCGAACAAGAATAGCTAAGGATGGTGGTCACTAGAAAGAACAATAAACCTGGAGCACCTTCCTCTTTGCTGCCAACCTTTGTATTTCAATCACCAATAATTATCATTACATCTTGATTTCATACAACCCTGATTTGTGCAGAATCTTATAAAGGAACCAAAGGACACATTTCAGTATGCATAGCTTCAATAACAAGTTATAGCCATAATGAGAACTTCATTTTAGTATACTATAAACCTGAATCTAGGTTAAGGAAATTAAAGACATTGGAAGGAGCTTTGGTGCTTCAGTGGTTAAGTGCTGGGCTGCTAAATGAAAATTTGGCTGTTCAAAGCACCTGCCACCAGGAGAAAGATGTGGCAGTTGCTTCTATAAACATTTACAGCCTTGGAAACTGTATAATACAGTTAACTTTTACCCTGCAGGGTCTCTGTGAATCACCTTCAACTTAACAGAATTCTTTATTTTTATAAGCACATGGGGGCATTTTCTATTAATCATTAACTTAAAAATATTAAACACCTGATCTGTGCCAAATACATCACTTATCTGTCAGCTTGTCATACTGTGGTGGCTGTGTGCTGCTTTGATACTGGTTGCTAAATCTCTGGTATTTTAAATACAAACATGGTGGACAGATTTCTCTGGAGCTTCCAGACTAAGACTAACTAGGAAGAAGGAGAGGCAGGGCAATTATAAATGATTATTCATAGAAAATCTATGAATAACAATGGAACATTGTCTGAGATAGTACAGGACTATGAGCCTTTCAGGTTGAAAGACATTCAGAATATAAATGGGAATGGCTGCCATTTGAAAATAAAGTTGACCTTGATGGCATGAATAAAGCAAAGCATCCAAAACCTTCATTTTCAGATGGGGCATAACTCAAAATGAAAAAAAAAAAAAAAGTTGCAGACATGCATTAATAATCAGAACATGGAATGTAAGATGTATGAATCTAGAAAAACTGGAAGTCATCAAAAATGAAATGGAATGCATATATATCATTACCATAGTGGGTTGAAATGTGCAGGCATAGACCATTTTAATCAGATAATCATATAGTTTACTATGCTGGGAACCAAATTGAAGAAGAATGGTGTCACATTCATTGTAAAAAAAAAAAAAAGAACATTTCATTATCTATTTTAAAGTACAATGCTGTCTGTGATAGAGTAATATCTACATGCCTAGAAGAAAGACAATGCCACTATTAATTTATACATCAACCACTAAAGCCTGTTATGCTGAAACTAAAGAATTCTACCAACTTCTTCATTCAAAAATTGATCAAAAAGGCAATCAAGATGCATTGATAATTATTGGTGATTGGACTGTGAAAGATGGAAATGGAGAAGGATGATGTTGTTAGGTGCTATCAAGTTGATCACGACTCATAGCAACTTGATACACATAGAACCAAACACTGTCCACTCTTGTGCTATTCTCAGAATGGTTGCTACTCTTGAACCCATTGCATCTGTGCTGTACCAATACACCCCACTGAGGGTCTTCCACTTTTTTGCTGAACCTCCACTTTACTTCTCCAAGGATTGGTCCTATCTTATAATGTGTCCAAAATATGAGAGACGAAATCTGGCCATCCTGGCTTCTAAGGAGCATTCTGGATAAACTTCTTCTATCGCAGATTTGTTTATTCATATGGATGCGAAAGCTGGGCAGTGAATAAGGAGGATCGTAGAAGAATTGATGCCTTCGAGTTGTGGTGTTGGAGGAGAATACTGAAAGTGCCGTGGACTGCCAAAAGAACCAATAGATCTGTTTTGGAAGAAGTACAGCCAGAGTGCTCCTTGGA
>NW_006408687.1:3130636-3131767 GCF_000296735.1 Chrysochloris asiatica | reverse complement strand
TAGCAGTTTAACTACCAGTTGTTCCATGGGAGAAAGATGAAGCTTTCTGCTCCCATAAAGATTTGCAGTCTTGGAAACTCTGTGCGGGGTTGCTATGAGTCAGAACCAACTCCATGATACTTAACAACAACAATTCCTGGAGCTTGTTCTTTGCCAAAGCCTTCAGTGCATTGTGGATGTCTTCCTTCTGTACCACTGACACTTGGTCATATGCTACCTCTTGAAATGGCTGAACATTAACTTTTTTTTTTTTTTTTTTTTTCCTTCTGTACCACTGACACTTGGTCATATGCTACCTCTTGAAATGGCTGAACATTAACTTTTTTTTTTTTTTGGTACAGTGACTGTGTATTCCTTCCATCTTCTTTTGATTCTTACTGCATCATTCAGCATTTTACCCATAGAATTCTTCAGTATTTCAAGTTGAGGCTTGAATATTTTCTTCAGTTCTTTCAGCTTGAGAAATTCTGAGTATGTTTTCCCCTTTTTGTTTTTTAATTCCAGTTCTTTTCATATTTCATTTAAATATTTGACTTTGACTTCTCGAGCTACCCTTTGAAATTGTCTGTTCAGCTCTTTGACTTCCTCATGTATTCTATTTGCTTTAAGATATATATACTGGAGAGCAAGTTTCACAGTCTCTTCTGACATCCATTTGGCCTTTTCTTTTTCCTTGTTTTCTTAATGACATTTTGCTATCTTCTTGTATGATGTTATTGATATCACCCTACAACTCTTCTAGTTTTCCATCATTAGCGTTTAATACATCAAATCTGTTGTTGAGATGATTTCTAAATTCATGTGGCATTTATTCAAAGTCATGTTCTGACTCTTATGGACTTGTTTTACTTTTCCTCAACTTCCGCTTGAAATTGCATAGCAGATTGTTAGTTGGAAATTGAAGAATTGGTATTTGCAAAATATTACCTTGGTAAAATAAAAGATTCTGGAGAATGTATGAGAGAATTTACAAGACCAACTATGTATTCATTAGAAATATTTTTTTTACAACATCATAAAAGGCAACTGTACACATGAACCCCATCAGATTTAATACTCAGGAATCTTGAGTACATCTGTGTGAAGAAATGATGGAGAAGTCAAATATCATCAGTCAAAACAAAACTAGGG
>NW_006408687.1:3126462-3128036 GCF_000296735.1 Chrysochloris asiatica | reverse complement strand
TTCATGGAGCTTATATTCTAGTGGATATAATATTCCATAACATGGAATTTGAAGCAAGGTTAACCTAAGAAGTTATGCTATCTAAAGGGCCTTACCATGGAATTTAAACCCATACCACCTCTTTATGTCCCAAACCTAAAATAAGTATCATGGAAAACTCAATATGCAGTATGTTTAGTAGATTTCTCTTGATCTTCAAATATTTACTTATTTTAAGAAATAATTTCACAAGCAAAAACAGGGTTGCAATACAGTGGCATAACTATTTTTCTTTAATGTTTTACATCTTATGCATTTTTGATATGATTGATGAACGTTAAAGTTGAAGTTTGGTATCTGCTTGTCTTCATAGAATCTTCTTACATCAAACATTTTTTTCTTTAAAGGATCTTACAATCATGTGATCATGTATGGTGGCTGAACATTATGCTAGAATGTAATGTGCAAATAGTCTGCTCTTATCTGTTTCCTAATGTTATTGGATTGTTGCTGTTGTTAAGTGCCTTCGTGTCAGTTCTGACTCACCAACGCAATATAGGGTTTTTGAGGAGTGCCTGGTGAGTTCAAACTGTTGACCTTGAGGTTCAAACTTCCCTTGCGGTCTAGTGCTTATCCTATAGTGCCACACCAAGACTCCTATTGGATCATAGGAATCTCTAGCTCAAAATAAGATCCATTTGGCATTTTTATAAACTCATTATTCCCCAAGATATAACAGTTATTGGTATTTGAAGTACATAGCCTGAAATTCTATACTAGGACACTATGTAAGCTATATAATGCCAATTATTTCCAAATGTAAAATATCACAGATATTTCTGATGTTAGAGATTTCAAAATGTGAATACCTAATCAACAACTATAGTCATTAGCTGCATGAAAAAGCAAATGTTAAACAAATATTTAATTTTTTTTCCCATGCGATCCTTATTCAAGTTTAAATTACATAAAGGAAAAAATGTAAAATATAAAAATATTTTTAATCTACTTACAAGAAGTCAAGCAATAAAATCCCTCACAAACAGAACTCCTTAATGTTGCTTTCTGCTGAAAGTGCAATTATTCTTGCAAGATGTACACAGAATAATGAAATATTTTGAAACTCTGTGATTTGAGCTAGATAACTATATGCAGTATTCTGGATTTTATTGAGAAGTGTGAGAGAATCTCATGTCTGACTTGATCCCTTAATCATTTTTAAGATACTTCAGTGTGTAAATTAATTTAAATAAATCTGTTTCTTTTACTTTCGTTCTTAACACCCTAACAGCATTTTGTTTACTCAATGAGCCAGAACTAGCAATTCTAAAAAAAACACTTATTCAGACTTTCTCTGTGTTTGTGTGTGTTTACTCCTAAATTAAACACAGTCTAGTCTTGGGAACTGTACTGCCAACCCTTTGCTTCCATACTCCAATTGTATTTCAAAATATCTGACTCTTAACTCAACCAGTTCCCCCTGCTGTTGTTGTTTAGTGCCATCAAGTCAGTACCGACTCATAGCAAATCATCCGAGAAGCTGGGTTATATGAAGAAAAACATAGCATCAGGATTGGAGGAAGACTCATTAACAA
>NW_006408687.1:3124055-3125931 GCF_000296735.1 Chrysochloris asiatica | reverse complement strand
GTAGGGTGGAGGGTTAGAGAAAAAGAGGAAGACCCCCAATGAGATGGATTGGCCAATTTTCAGCATCGATGCACTCAAACGTGGCAACAGTAGTGAGATTGGCCCAGGATCAAGCAGTGTTTTATTCTGCTGTGCATAAGGTCGCTATGAGTTGGTACTGACTCAATGGCACCTAACAACAACAAACAACAGCATGATCCCTATGAAAAGTAATGCCTTGTTATCCTACCAGAACAAGCCAATTTAAGAGAAGAATTTCACCTTAGTGATTTTCCCAATAAAATTGCTACATTCCTCTTTCTACATTCTTCTACTTTCGCTTCCAATAAGGAAAAAATATTATAATGCTATTGAAAGCAATCAAAAGCTGAATAAATTTTAAAATTATGCTGAGTGGGATTAGACAGATATTTATGAAAGTGGGATTAGACTCTACTACTTGTCCAAACAACATCATGGCCTTTTAAAAACTTGGACCAGGGATTATGCAAAACTTTCCATATTTGCTATTCATGATGTTTATGCACAGTAAGTATTATTATACCAATTTATTAGATGATGAGCCTAGGGCTCAAGAAGCTTAAGAATTCTACCCAATGTCATACTACAAGTAAATCACTGTCATCTGTCTCTTAAATTTGATTTCTTTGACACTGAAATAAAATTATACTGATATTACCTACTTTGAAAGTGGGTAAATAAAAATTAAAAACACAGAAATTGAATTATTTATTTAGTCAGATGAATTGTTTACATTTGACCAAATAAATGATTACAAATACTATCTCATCATATGACCAGCAACTGATGGTACTGAAGGAAGAAGAGTTCTAAGCTGCACTGAATGAATTGGTGAAAAACAAAATCCAGGAATTAACAGAATACCAATTGAAATGTTTCAACAAACTGTTGCAATACTGGAGGTGTTCACTCATTTATGCCAAGAGTTTTGGAAGACAGCTACCAGGGCAAGTGATTGGCAGAGATCCATATTTGTACCCATTTCAAGGAAAGATCACCCAACAGAATGGGAAGATCATTGAACAATATCATTAATACTACATGCAAGTAAAATTTTGCCTAAGATAACTTAAAAATGGTTATGGAAGTACATAGACAGGAGCTGCAAGAAATTCAAGCCAGATTTAGAAGAAGACGTGAAACTAGAGACTTCATTGTTGATGTAAGATGGACTTGGCTGAAAGCGAAGAATACCAGAAAGATGGTTCCTTGTACTTTATTGACTATACAAAGTCATTTGACTGCATGGATCAAAACAAACTATGGATAATATTGTGAATAGTGGGAATTTCAGAACACCTTGTTATGCTCATGAGGAACCTGTATGCACACCAAGAGGCAATTCAAACAGAGCAAGGGCATGCTGACTGGTTTAAAATAAGGAAAAGTATGCACCAGGGCTGTATCTTTTCACCATACTTACTCTTCTGTATGTATGCTAAGCAAGAAGTCCCGGTGTTGCACTTTGGGTAAGCACTGGACTGCTAACCACAAGGTCAGTGGCTCAAACCCACCTGTCATTCCTTGGAAACCCCACACAGGGTTTCCAAGTAATGAACCAACTCCAAGGAACCAACTCCATGGCACTTAACAACAGCAACAACATGATAAGAAAATAATCTGGGAAGCTGAATTATATGAAGAAGAACCGGCATCAGGAATAGAGGAAAACTCATTCACAACTTTCAATAGGCAGATGACGTATCTTGGTTTGCTGGAAGTGAAGAGGACTTAAGATACTTACTGATGAAAATCAAAGATTACATTCTTCAATATAAATTTCACCTCAATGTAAAGAAAACAAAACTCCTCACAACTGGACTAATAAATCACAGCATGATAAACAGAGAAAATA
>NW_006408687.1:3122080-3123230 GCF_000296735.1 Chrysochloris asiatica | reverse complement strand
ACTTCCAGAAGAACAAACACATATGGAGGACATGATGCTTAGTAAAATGGAGGGTAAGTAAAACAGAGGAAAAACCCAATGAAATGAATTGATGTGGAATAGCAACAATGAACTCAAACATCGTAATGTTGAGTATGGTACAGGACCAGGCAGTGTTTTGGTCTGTTGTGTATAGAATCACTGTGAGTTGGAACACACTTAACAGCACTTAAACAACAACAACAAAACTATATGGTTCACACATTTTTTAAACATTTCAGAAAGTAATAATCTGGATAAGAATAAAATATTAGGATAACATAATACCCAACCAGTTTATTATTTTTTTAATTTAACCTTTCAACTAGGTATCAGGCTTTAGTATCTTTTCTTAAATCTGTTGACATAGATGAAAATGTAAGAAGACATTTAGTAAAACACATACAGATCTAGAATTGTAACGTGCACATTCACTCTAGCTATGCACACTAGGCTCCTTTTTACTTTTTAAGTTTTCATCATGAATTGAGAGAGATGATTTACATGGGAGAACATTGATTTTACATTCATCCTATCGTATTTCGTCTCACTGCAATGATTGAATCCCCTCCTTGCATCATCATTCAACAGTATTTGCTTCTGTTTCTGGTTTTTGTTTGTTTGTTTGAATGTACACAAAAACACATAGGAATACATAATCATTTAAACAACCAAAGGGCACATTCTGCAAGTCTGCCTCCTGGCCCCCAACACACAACCTTTCTCTTTCTATGGGTCTAGAGTCCTCAGCTGCTCCTCTCCATGTCATGTTCTCTTCTTCCATCAGTGATATAGCTGCTTCTCTGAATAGGGCCCCACATCCCGCTCATGCTCTTCTCCCTTGAAGGCACACCAGGATCTCATTGGAGAGTAATATAAATTAGTGAGATCAAAATAATTTTCAAGCATCACTGGTTATGAATAAATACGCTGACTGGAAAGTTCCTGAAGTTATTATAAATAGTAAAATTTTGTGTAATTAGATGCAACTTAAGAATATTTTTATTGATAATAAAAATAAGTACGCATCACTAAAATCTAAATTAATAAACTTAGAACCCACCAATCTGCAATTTCCACCACTCGTCTGTCAGTTTGTAGTACTGTGGTGGCTTATGAGTTGCTGTGATTT
>NW_006408687.1:3115801-3116430 GCF_000296735.1 Chrysochloris asiatica | reverse complement strand
CAAAATAAAGGACAAGGAAAGAATTCTGAAAGCAGCTAGGGAAAAGAGAAATATTACATACAAAGGGGAAAAAAATAAAATTGAGCTCTGATTTACCCAGCAAAGCTGTTAATCAAATATGATGGTGAAATCACAACACTGTTAAACAGAAAATAAGGGATTTTGTAAAATCCTAGCCATTACTTCAAAACATGCTAAAGTGAATTTTTTGAGCTGAGAACCAACAAGAGAAGGCAACAACTAGAGATTCACATATGTGGCAGCACTACATGGAACTCAGTCCAGATATGGAAAACTCCAGAGCAGAACAAAACTATCAGACTGGAAATAGGGATTCTGGAATGTCAGTGTATGTTCAAGACAACTATAAAGTGAAAAGGGGGGAAAGCATAGTAAAACAGATCAAAGTGGTGAGGAGTTCAAACAGATTTCAGGACAAAACAGATGGCTCTAAAATGATGAAGGAATTAATTAAGTACAGGGAAACTCACCCCAAAACTACTTAGATCAATCAAGTACAGGAAAATCCAAGAAGATTTTGGAAACATTAAAACTATGAAGATATTGATGTGAAAAGGGGCATGAAAATGAATCTAGCACAGGAAAGCATGCAGAACAAAGAAACCAGT
>NW_006408687.1:3112319-3113526 GCF_000296735.1 Chrysochloris asiatica | reverse complement strand
GAAACTACAAAACACAACTACAAGAAGCCAAACTAAATTTACAAAAATGGAAGGACAGACAAAAACAGCTCTGGTCATATAGTTATAAGTCGGGCTGCTAACTCAAGGTCAGCAGATCAAAACTACCGGTCATTCTGCAGGAGAAAGATGAGGTTCTCTGCTCCTGTAAAGATTTACAGTCTCAGAAACCCTATGTACGGTTGCTCTGTGTCGGAATCAACTCTATGACACACCCCAACCACTTCCATGGATAGTAAGACTTAACATTGTGAAAATGTCAATACTATCCAAAGAAATCTACAGATACAATGCAAACACAGTCAGGATTCCAACAACATTCTTTAAAGAGATAGATAAAATGATCATGGACTTTATATGGAAAGGACAGAAACCTCAGGTAAGCAAAGCTCTGCTTAAGAAGAACAAAGTTAAAGGCCACTCACTCCCTGATTTCAAAATTTACTACTTGGTCACAGTTGTCAAAATGATGTGGTATTGGTACATTGAAAGATAAATAGATCATGGAACAGAATTGAGAACCCAGAAGTAGATCCGTCCACATACAGTCAACTTATCTTTTACAAAGGACCAAAATATATTAAATAGAAAAGAGATAGTCTCTTCAAGAAATGGTACTGGGAAAACTAGAAATCCATTTGCAAAAGAATTAAACAAGACCGATATGTCACACCATATACAAAATCAAATTCAACATGGATTAAATACCTAAATGTAAACCGCACAACATTAAAGATCATCAATGAAAAAATAGGGACAAATTTAAGAGTTCTAATACATGGCACCACCACTCATCTGTCAGTTTGTCGTACTGTGGTGGCTGTGATCCTGGAAGCTATGCCAAGGGTATTTTAAATATCAGCAGGGTCATCCATGGTGGACAGATTTCAGATGAGCTTACAGACAAAGACAAACTCGGAAGAAGGAGTGACGAATATTTAGTCACTGAATATTTATACTTCTGAATATTTAGTCACTGAAAACCTTATGAATGACAGAGAAACACTGTCAGATATAGTACCGGAACATGAGTCCCTCAGGTTGGAAGACACTCAAAATATGATGGGGGTGGAGCTGTCTTCTCAAAGTAGAGATGACCATGATGACATGATTGGAGTAAAGCCTGTGGGAGTAAAGCCATTGGGACCTTCATTTGCTGATGGGGCACAACTCAAAATTAAGAGAAACA
>NW_006408687.1:3105377-3111229 GCF_000296735.1 Chrysochloris asiatica | reverse complement strand
AAAAAGAGGAAGACCCACAGTGAGATGGATTGGCAAAGTAGCAGCATCAATGGGCTCAAGCATGGCAACAATTGTAAGATTGGCCCAGGACCAGGCAGTGTTTCGTTCTGTTGTACACAGGGTCTCTGTGATTTGGTACCAATTTGATGGCACCTAACAACAATAACAACAATTCATGGCAAGCTCTAATATATGGTATACATTGTCTTTAAAACATTTCCAAAAGCACACAAGCAGTAGGAGACAAAATAAAGACTGGGACTTACTAAGAATAGGAAATTTATGTGCATCAAAAAAATTCACCAAAGAATAGTAAAGAAACACAGACTTGGGGAAATATTTTGCAACATTGTATCAGACAAGGGACTAATCTCTAAAATTTATACGGAACTACAACATCTGTACAAGAAAAAGACAAGTGGAAGAAGTGGGGCTAATGACAGACTAGGGAGAAGTGCTGTGCAGACCTCCGCTAGTAATAACACAGAATATTGGATATACAGGTTCAGGGGACAGTCCCAGAAATCTGAACTACCTATAAAGGAATGTTTAGAAAGTCTAAAGGCTTACTGCTAGTGGGATTTGTAGCAGAAGCAAGAAAGGTGGTGTTTTCTGATCTGTGGTTTCTAGCAGGTCACAGAGCACCCATCTTGAGTGGGACAGAGTGAGTTAAGGATCAAGGGAGTGTTCTCATCACAGAGGTCTGGCTGATTATCTGAGATAAAGGTATGAACATTTTCTTGTTGTTAATGTGTCTCTCTTTGTCTGTGCATGTCCACTCTGGTGACGAGAGAGGGTGCCTGAGCTAGTGGACATCCCCCCATACACACACTTAGAGTTATTGAAAGAAAGCTTCCCTAACATAATTAAAGATGAGAAGATAGTCACTCAAGAGTTTGAATGAATTCCAAACAGGATGTTGTTGTAGTGATGTGCCATGGAGTTGGTTCCGACTCATAGCAACCTTGTACAGGGTTTCCAAGTTTGTAAATCTTTATGGGAGCAGAAAGCCTCATCTTTCTCCCACGGAACAGCTGGTAGTTTTGAACTACTGACCTTGTGGTTCACAGCCCAATTCATAACAACTATGCTCCCAGAGCTTCAGAATAGATGTCCCCCAAAAATCACCAGAACATATAATCAAACTTTTCAAAACCAAAGGCAAGGAAAGAATCCTGAGAGCAACTTAGGAAAAATTAAAAGTTACCTACAAAGGAGAACAACCAAAATTTAGTTTTTATTTTTCAGCAGAAACCATTCAGTAAAGAACACAAAGGGATGATATATATAAAACTCTGAAAGAAGAAAAAAAATGCCAATCAACAATTATATACCCTGCAAAATTGTCCATTAAATATGGTGGCAAAATTAGGACATTTTCAGGTAAACAGAAGTTAAAAGAATTTACAAAAACCAGAAAAACCTTTTAAAAAATACTAAAGGGAAATTTCTAGCAAGAGAAACAACAGTAAGATGACCTGAGACTAACATGCATGAAAATACCACCTAGAACTCAACCCAGATATGTTGTTAAGTGCCTTCAAGTCAATTAGAATTCAAAGCTGCCATGTTTAGGGTTTTTGAGACTATGTATGGAAGCAGAAAGCCTAATCTTTCTCCTGTAGAGTGACTGGTGGCCTCAATCAGTGGGTCACATTCTAGTGCTTATCTTATAGAGTCATTGCTCTGCTAGAAATAGAAGTATTCAAAATAAAGCAAAATTTTAAGGCTGAAAATAGAGAACCAGAGATGCCAATTGCAAAAACAGAAAAAATAAAAGTAAAAAAACATAAAAATAGGGAGTAATGCAGTTACAGAGTTTCCAAATAAAGAGGAAATCAAGATGATTTCAAGAAAAAATGAAATAAGTGAATAAAAATCAACCTAACTGTAACCCTAAAACTAGACTTACTTTTAGTCTAATCATGCACACATAACACTAACCCTAGTCCTACCCATAACTCTAACATTAAACCATGTCCTAGGCCTAAACCATAGTCCTTTCTCCTACTCTTCTACCCCAAAACAATGAATCAGAATCAACTCATGGTAACCCTATGTACAACAGAAGAAATACTGCATGGTCCTGTACTTTTCTCATAGTCATTTCTGTGTTTGAGCTCAATGTTGCAGCTATTCTATCAATTCATCCCATTGATGTCCTTCTCTAGGGACTGATCCCTCTTCAAAACATGTTCAAAGTAGGTGAGACCAAGTTTCACCATCATCACTTTTAAGGAGCATTCTGGTTGTACTGCTTCAAAGGAAAATTTACTTGTTCCTTTGGTAGTCCATGGTACGTTCAATATTCTTGGCCAACATCGTTATTTAAAGACATCAATTAAATCCTCTTCCTTCTTCATTGTCCAGCTGTCACATGCAGATGAGGCAATTGAAAATACCATGGCGTGGGTTGGGACACCTTCTTTACTGCTGCTTCCTTGGGCACTAATTGTGAATCCAAGTAAATTGATTCCAGACAAACTCAATCTTTTCTCCATTCATCATGATGTTACTTATTGCTTTACTTGTGAGAATATTTGTTTTCTTTATGTTGAGATGCAACCCAAACTGAAGGTCATAATTTTTTACAATCATGTCTGCATGAGCAAAGTGAGATTCTAGTAGATTTTAAGGATGAAAAATAGATTTGACTTTTCAATCCAAACGAAGATGCCTTCTGACTCCACAGTACTTAACAACAACAACAAAGTACAAAGATGTCTTGGTAGTGAATGCAACATATAAATGATATATTAGATTTGAAATGACAAATTTTGCAAAAAGATAGAAACACAACAAGGGAATGATAGTTTTGAAGTTATGAATATAGAGTCGGGGTCTTAGTCCTCAGAGACTGTGTAAACTCCTTGGAAAGAAATTCAAAAGTGTGTTTCTGGGTAAAAACAAAAATTCAACTCATGCCCCAAATTGGTTGTGCAGAAAAATCTAAGAAATTAATTTAGTCCATTGTTAATTGTTTTTATTGGTGTTGTCTCTCCTGACTGCTCATCTGCTAGTAAGTGAGAAAACTAATTAAATGTCCAATCTGTTTAAACTTAAACCAATTGAATAATGTAAGGAGTTTCTTAAAGGCATTTCCTGACTCCTCTGGAATGCATAACTTGGGTGCTAAAAGAGTACTCATGTTCCCCTATTTCTTTCACTAAGACAGTGTACAGAGTAGTGAGCAAAGGGACCAAGGCCTCACTAGGATTTTTGCAGTGTTGTGACAGACATCCACTGATATCCAGAGACATGGCCCCTGACCTGCGTGATTGCTGCATGTTGGCTGGTCTTGGATGTTGTTCTGTTAAGCAGGTGACCTCACCTTTTAGTCATTTTTTGGTCTAGGCATAATTACAGAGAGCAGCAGTCATCCTCTTTTGCTGACGTGGCTTTTCTTGATATTGCATTGACTTCTATCCTTTCATCTTTTATCTGGCTTGTCCTAATATTCCATCACAATCTTTGAAGGCCCAAAGAAAAGTTGCATCTATACCATAGAGGAGCTGCTACATGCAGGAAAACTAAGCTTCCCTACTGGCAGGAGGGAACTAGTATGGTCAGAGAAATCAATGAAAGGATTATGTACTCAATGAGACCAAAGGAGAAAGCTGCATTTTAAAAGAAACACCTTCTCTTTTATGCTCAGGTGCATTCCCCTTGATGAGGGTCTCTAGTGTAGTGGCTACAAGTCAGAATGCTAACCTCAAGGTATGCAGGAAAAAGATGAGGTTTTCTACTCTCATAAGTTTATAGCCTTGCAAACTCTATACAGGGTTGTTATGAGTTGAAACTACTCCATGGCACAACATCACCACCACCACAGTTTTATCATACACAATATGTTTACTTATATCTTCAAATACAGCTATAGACAGAAAGATTACAGTAAAACCTTGCATGGGACATCCGATTGAGGAGAAAGAGGAGCCAACAATGGAAACAGAAGTATCATTGATTGCAAGAAAACAAGGAAAGTACAATGTCAAGGAAAATCAAAGCAAAAGAGAAATAAATTGAACAGGAGAGGAGGCCCTGTGGTGGCATACACCACAAGAATGAAACCTAAGAAAAAGTCAGAGGCTTCCATGAATCAGGAGTAATAATTAATTCTGTAGATAATATGAGATGTTACAGTTTTCCATTCATCTGCATATGTCCCTACTCAGAGTAAAGCTTATAAGGGTCAGCTCTTAGTAGATGACTAAAAATTTATGTATAATTATGTGCTTAATACACTCATATATTAATTAGAGAAAGCAAGAGGAAGTGCAAGATTACAAGCACTAGTAGTGATGGTGAGACAGGGTGGTGAAAATGATTTAAAGTTTTGATGTACTAAGCTGATCTGTAAATGCTTGGCTGAAATTTGGCAGATAAATTTAGGACAGTCTTGTTGTTAGAGAAATATTTGATTTAATTGATTGAACAGGAACCTCTCTGTATAATTGTTACTGCTGTTGTGCTGTTGCTGTTGTTACTTGCTTTGGAGTCAGTTCCAACTTGCAATGACTATATAATACAGAAAGGGAAAAACAAAACAAAAACTTTCCTGATTATGCATTATCCTCAAGTTGCCTGACCTGTTCAAGTCTATCATTGTGGCTATTGTTCCAACCCATCTTAAAAAGGATCACTCTCATTATTATTGATATTCTGTAGGATAAGCACTGGACCACAAGCTGAGTTTGAATCACAAGTTCCATATTTCAAATTTACCATCTGTTCCTGGGAAACCCACACTGGGTTGCTATAAGTCGGAACCAACTCAAGGGTACTTAACAACAACTAAACCATATAAGATGTCATCCTCTAGTGATCGAGCTCTCTTTTCATGATGTGTCAAAAGTGAGCAAATTGTATAATGTTCTATTGTGATCCATAGGGTGTTCAGTGGTTAACTGAAGACTGGGAGAAAATATCTCATATACCTCACTACATAAGGGATCTTTATCTGAAGTTGGTGAATTCCCTGTTCAGTTGAGGTGAAGACTGTGGATGGAATTTAAGGAAGTAACTTAAGTAGAATGCAGAGTTTTATATGCATGGATGTATGTGAAGTTTTGGAGAAAAGGTCCTTAACTTTTATTGAACTCTTAAAGGTATTCCTCAGAAAGAGTTTAAGACCACAATTCTAAATTATCTGCTTTGTAAGTATAGCACAGGAGTGTCGTGGCTTCATACAATGAGCACTGGACTGCAAACCATAAAGTTCATGGTTCAAGTCTGCTCTCTGTTCTTCCAGAGAAAGATGAGGCTTTCTGCTCACATGAAGATTTAAACCCTTGGAAACCCTATACAGGGTCACTATGAGTCAGAACTGACTCGATGGCACTTCACAAAGCAACAACAACAAAACAAGTTTTTTTTTTTTTTTTTCCTAATCTAGTTTAGTCTGGAATGTCCTTGAAACCTGAACACCGTGAGTGACCCTGTTGGTATTTAAATAATGGTAGTATGGCTTCCAACATCTTAGCAAGATGCAAGTCACCACAATAAGACAAAATGATACATGGGTTTTGGTCTGCAAAATAATATAATGTCAGGGGAGATGATACTCTCTTCAATAGATGGTGCTGGTAGAACTGGAACATGATATGCAAAAGATTGAAACAAGACCTTCCCCTCACACCTTATACAAAAACCAACTCAACATGGATTAAGGATCTAAATGTGAATCCCAGAATTATGAAGGCCATCAATGAAAAAATCGGGACAAATGTGAGGACACTAATTCAGGGAATACACAGACTACAAAACATTTTGAAAATAACACAAACAAAAGTAGACAATATAGATGATTGGGACATACTAAAAATTAAAAACTTATGTGCATCAAAAGACTT
>NW_006408687.1:3094737-3103757 GCF_000296735.1 Chrysochloris asiatica | reverse complement strand
AAGCCCTACAAAGTTCAATAGACTCCTGTGAACCCGGGTGGCAACCTGGTTGGCCAGCAGTGTGGCAAGACCTGGGCACTCTTTACCAGAGTCAGTGACATAGCCACAGAGGACTAGAGTGGAGAGTGAAGCATCTAGATGATAAGAAGAGAAGGCATATGCATAAGAACACCCACACTTGCAGATAATACCCACTTGATCTGGCTTCAATGACTGGATGATCAGAGCTCAAATAGAAGAAGAAATAAGAGGAAAAAAAGAGTAATCTGATACAATTTGATGAACTTGACCTACACCTATGGATGCAGTAGCTCAAAAGAGGTAACAAATCTTTACAGCAAGGATCATTCCCACTCCCTCCATACATGGAGTAGATAGGGATGGGCAACTTAGACATTGGCTCCCCAAAATGGGGGCGGTTACAGAGGCAAGAAGTGACTGGCTCACAAGCTTTCAAGAAGGAGCATAGATCCAGAAGGCATGGAGGAAGGTAGAATCTCCACTTAGTAGTATCCAGTATGTCTGGGCAAGGCTGATGAAAACAGATGCGAATAGGTCTCTTGTGATACAATAGTGAATGAATAATTGTTATCAGAACTGATTGTGAGGGTTGGAAATGTAAAGGTAGACATTTTGTAGCAAAGAGAGGGGAGTGATTGACTTTGCAATCTAGGAGGGGAGGTCCCTGGGCCCATCAAGGGAGAAGAAAGGAGAGCGGGACCCTACTCAGAGAAGCAGTGACACCAGAGATGGAGGCAGAGATGATGACGCGGAGAGATGGAGTGGTTGGGAACTTTAGACACAGAGAGGGAGAGGGGCTGTGTGCTGACAACTGGGGAACAGGTTTGCAGGGTATGGCAGTGTAATGGTTATGAATAGGACTGTGAACCACAAGGTCAGCATTTCGAAACTACCAACTGTTCAGTGGGAGAAAGATGAGGAGTTCTGCTCCCGTAAAAATATACAACTTCGGAAACCCTGTACAGGATCACTATGAGTTGGAACCAACACCACTCTTTGGTTGGTTGATGATGCATGGAGGGGATTGTAACCATGGCAATGAAATGATATACAATAAGATGAATGTAAAGCTATTGTTCTGCCATATAAATTATTACATAATTCACAATAAAACATTTTAAAAAATTATATAATATCAAACAATATAGATGGTGGTCCTCATGGAGTTTAGAAAATAAGTATTTTATTTCTTTAATGATTACTTATAAAATAATATACTTTAATATACTTATACTATAATTATATTAAATCTTTAATATACCTATAAAAGTTGCAACAATTTATAAGTATGTATTCAGTACTATTTTAGGTCAGGTACTGGTTTTTACAGGCCCATTCTGCCTGGGCATGCTGAATTATAAGCTATACTTTTTAACATTTTCACCTCCTTTTCCACATTCTTCTTTACATTGCAAGGCAAAAACCTGTAACCAACTTTTACAGAATATTTTTCTCCATCATAATGCTAGAGGAGAGTCTTCCAGTTGGCACAAAATTTGATAGGCAAGAAGAGAAGCTATTCTCCAATTGGTGTTGTTATGTGCCATGGAGTCAGTTCTGACTCAGAGTGACCCTGTACAGGGTTTCTGATGCTGCAAATCTTTAAGGGAGCAGAAAGTCTCATCTTTCTCCTGTGAAACAGCTGGTAGTTTTAAACTGCTGACCTTGAGGTTCGCAGCCTGATTTGTAACCACTACGCTACCAGAGATTCTTATTCTCCAGTAGCAGTTGTAAACTCATGTATGAAGAGATGGCAGATATGAGGTTTGTGGTGGTTTCCAGGTGAGTTTTTGAGTACCACATGCTTCTAGTTGTAGCTTCACTGACCTCCATTCCCCTAGCACTTTCAATGATTTTAGAAGCTGCAAATTCCTTGCAGTAAAATTTCTCTACATGAAAAACATAGAGGAGTTTTGTTTCCTTAATGCGATGTAGAAGGAGCTGGCAAAACATTAACTTCCTTTTGCTTTAACTATTTAATTGTTGTCAAAAAGTGTGTTCCTTCACAAAATATGTTGAAATTCTAATTCCTTTACTTTTGAATGTAGGAATGTGTGCTTGTTTGTGGGAAGTTGGATCTTTCTTTGCAAATGGTACAGCTTAAAATACTGATGAAGACCAAACATTACATCCTTCAGTATGGGTTGCACTTCAATGTACAGAAAAAAAACAAAACAAAAAAAACCTCACAACTGAACCAATAAATAACATCATGATAAATGACCAAAAGATTGACATTGTCAAGGACTTCATTTTGCTTTGATTCCCTATCAATACTCTTGGAAGTAGCAGTCAAGAAATCAAATGACATATTGCTTGGGGAAGTCTGCTGCAAAAGACCTATTTAAAGTGTTCCCTAGGAAAGATGTTAGTTTGAGGATTAAGGTGTTTTCAATAGCCTCATATTCATGTGAAAGTTGGACAATGAGTAAGGGAGACTTGATGCATTTGAGTTATGATGTTGATGAAGGATATTAAAAGTACCATGGACTCCAGAAGAACAAACAAATATCTCTTGGAAGAAGTACGGTCAGAATGCTCTTTAGAAGCCAGAATGACCAGACTTGGTCTCTCATACTTTGTACATGTTATCATGAGGAACCAGTCCCTGAAGCAGGATTTTATGCTTGGTGAAGTAGAGAGTCAGTGAAAAAGAGGAAGATTTCCCAAGGAGATGGGTTATCACAGAGGCAGCAGCAATGGGTTCAAACATAATAACACTTGTGAAGATGGTGCTAGACCTGGCAGTGTCTCAGTCTATTGTGCATGGGGTTGCTATGAGTTGGAGCCAACTTAATGGCACCTAACAACAACAACAGCATTATAGAGTAGGTCTTAATACTAATCCAGATGGAATGATATCTTATAAAATGGAAGAACAAACAGAGACAGAAGCACACTGAGTAAAGACACCTCTACAAACAAAGGAATACCAAAAAACATCTGGGGCTACTGGAAACTGAAAGAAACAAGAAAGGATCTTCCTCTGGAGTTGAGAAAGACAGCGTATAGTCCTGTAAGCACACTGAATTAGGACTTTAAGCTTTCAGAACAGGAGAAAATAAATTATGTTTTCTGATGGCACTTAATTTGTATATTTTTTTATGACAACATTAGAGAGTTAATATGATTATTAAAACAACTTTCTAGATACACTGTAGCCAAGAGAATGTCCTGGTGTCTTCATTTGATTCACTTAAAGACAGAATTTGAGATGAACACTAGAGAACAGTGCTGTGGGCTAATGCATCAGATTGCTAAGTCATTTGAACTGCAAGGTTGGTGGTTCAAGCTCACCAGCTGCTCCTTGGAAAGGAAGGCACATAACAACAACAACAACAGTCTCAGAACACACAAATATGGGAGAGGAGAAAATAGATGAGAAGGAAGATAATCACTGAATTAATAATAGAATTACAGCTGTGAACAAGAGTGTATAATCCCACTTGGAGAATCCATTTGAAGAATCATATAGATTGCTCTTCAGAAGTGTGGCATCAAAGCCTGTGTCAAGATGGCGTATTTATCTACAGATACCTGTCCCTTACTGGTTGAGGGTCACCTTCCAAGCTATCCTGATCCTATACAGAGCAATCACTCTGTGTTGGACAAAGTCCTCAGCAGAGGAGCAGAGAAGTACAGCTTCCTGAGGTGGAAAGGTGGCATTTCTAGATCCATGAAACTGATATGCTATACATGTGATTTCTCTGAAATCCAGCAGTGTCTCTCTTCTGTTTTAGTGCAGTGGCAGAACCAGAAATCAGAAGTGCAGAGGTTAAAGGGGTAGAAATAGGAGTGGGTGAAGATAAAATGCACTAGAGTTATGAAGTAAAGCAGTAAAAATGGCTGCAATTTAGCCAGGGTGATTTGGAAAAATCTATGCATCACACTTGCTTGCCTTTCTTTTATTTTTCTTCCTTTCTTCTTTCATTTCTATTTCTTTTTGCTCCCTTTTTTCCTTTCCTTTCTTTCATCCTTCCCCCATCTTTTTCGTCTTCCAAATCTCCTTCCCAGCTTCCTTCTTCCTGTCCTCTTCATAGTCCATCTTATCCTTCTTCTTTTTCCCCTTTTCTTCCTCCTCTTCTTAAACCATTGCAATCAGGTTGATTCTGACTCATGGAAACTCTGTAAGACAGTAGCGCTGTGTGATAATGCACTGTACTGGAAGGTCATTTGAACTGTACTGTCTATGTTAGTTTACACTCACCAGCGGCTCCTCAGAAACACTGTACAGGGTTGCTATGGGTGGGAACCAACTCAATGGCACTTAACACCAACAATAAGGTTTCCAAGTTTGTCATCCCTATATAAGCCGACTTCCATATCTTTCTCCCTCCGAGTGACTGTTGGGTTCGAATCAACCAACCTTTCAGTCAGCAGCTGAATGCTCCAGGGATTCTTTTCCTCTAAATGAGAATGTTAATTAATTCCTCCTTAAGATAATGTCTCTTGCAAAATTTAAAAAAAAAAACAAAAACAACATTAACTGAGTAATTTTTAAAGATTTTAACATAAACGTTCCAACAAAACAGAATAAGATTCCTTTTCCCAAAGTCCTTACTCTGGACTGATTTTTCTCTCTCTAGGCTGCAGAAACAATCATCTTGCCTTTAGCAAATAGATTTAGAATTGCCCCCTTAACTATGGGTTGCCATGGAAACCAAACCAAAAAAAAAAAAAAAAAAACCGAATAGAGAGATAAGGCTGAATATTAAGGATTTGTTTAGCTTCTGTGGTTAATTCATTTTTCTGTTTTGCAAATCTTAAAATTTTTGTCCTTTTAAAATGTGAACCATAGCTCTGTTTCAAAGACATACCAAGTGAATACAAAAGTCATCCTTAGCCCTATGTTTAAGTGCATTTTAGTACTTTTTCATCAGCCCCTCATCCACTGACCAATAAACAAAAAGAGTACATGATTAGGGCATCAACAAAACAGGGGCACCCATTGTCATAAGTAGACCCACAGATGCCAAGCAGACAGGACGTAAGGAAAATTGAGCATGACAGTGGAAGGAACTGATGGGATTCTATATGATATTGATACTAGTGCCAGTGGGTGAGAATGTGCTAGGTAGAAATAAAGTTCATGTGGGGTCTTGGGGGCATCCATGCACAAGGTTGTTTAAGCTATGAGGTCCCTATAAT
Organism: Chrysochloris asiatica; assembly: GCF_000296735.1. NCBI lineage: Eukaryota > Metazoa > Chordata > Mammalia > Afrosoricida > Chrysochloridae > Chrysochloris > Chrysochloris asiatica. Next base: position 3,098,588 of record NW_006408687.1, on the reverse strand, counting down.
TTTAACACTTTCTATGGCATTTGTGTTCTACAGACATTCCTGTATAATGGAAACACCATATTTCAATGGACTAACACTCAGCTGTCAGGTTTCCATACTGTCGTAGCTTGCATGTTGTTCTGAAAGCTATGCTGGTGGTGTTTTAAGTATTAGTAAGGTCACCAATGAAGGACTGGTTTCATATGAGCTGCCAGACTAAGAAATCCTAGAAGGAGAGATGGACTACTTTTGAATAATTAGACACTAAAAACCTTATGAACAGCAGTGGAACTCTGTTCGTACTACAATAGTAAATATTGGCACATGATGAAGAACACAAGAATGTTGTCAGATATAGTGCCCGGAAATGAGCCCCTCAGACTGGAAGGCACTCAAAACACAACTGGGAAAGAGATGCCTCCTCCAAGTAGAATTGACTGTGATGATATGAATGAGTAAAATGTTTGGGACCTTCATTTGCTACTGGAGCATAACTCCAAACAAAGAGACACAGCTGTAAGCAGACATAATAATTGGAACATGGACTGTATGAAGTATGAATCCAGGAAAAGTGGAAATGGTCAAAAATAAAATGGAATGTATAAAATTCTCTATCATAGGCATTAGGGAGCTGAAATGGACTGGTATTAGGCATTTTGAATCTAACAAACACATATTTTACTGTACCATGAATGGAAGAATTGAAGAGGAATGGTGTCGAACTCATTATCAAAAAGAATATTTCAAGATCCATCTTGAAGTACAAGGCTATTTGTGATAGGATAATATGCATCCTCATACACAATGACCTCAGGTAGCTCTGGTAGTGTAGTGGTTACAAGTCGAGCTGCTAATCTCAAAGTCAGCAGTTTGAAACTAGCAGTCGTTATGCAGGAGAAAGATGAGGCTTTCTGCTCACGTAAAAATTTATAGCCTCGGAAACACTATGAGTCAAAACCAACTCCACAGTACACCACCACCACCACCACAATCAAAACAGTGACTTCTGAGGAGATCTGTTGTGCCAGTTAAATTCATTTTGGACTCTTGATGTGGTGCTGTGAGTTAATATGCTGACTGCAAAGTCAGTCTGAACCTCAAGGTCAGTGGTTCAAGCTCACTAGCTGCTTCTAGGAAACCCTACATAGGGTTGCTATGGGTCGGAGCTGACTCGACGATACTTAACAACATGAAGGTCAGTTAATACCACTATTTTAAAATTTGTATGCACCAGCCACTAAAGCCAGTGATGATGAAATTTAAGAATTATACCAACTTCTTCAGTCTGAAACTGATCAGACATGCAATCAAGATGTATTGATAATTACTGTCAATTAGAATACAAAGGTTGGAAACAAACAGGAAGGATCAGTAGTTGGAAAATATGGCCTTGGTGATAGAAATGATGCTAGAGATCACATGATAGAATTTTGCAAGACCAATGATTTGCTCATTACAAATACCATTTTAAATAACATAAAAATGACTATATACGTGGACCTCACCAGAGGGAATACACAGAAGTAAAATTGACTACATCTGTGGAAAGAGATTGTGGACAATCCCAATATCATCAGCCAAAACAAGGACGGGGAAGAGACTTAACAGACCATCAATTGTTCATTTTCACATTCAGTCAGAAGCTGAAGAAAATTTGAACATATCCAAGAGAGCCAATATGACCTTGAACATATTCCACCTAAATTTACAGAATATCTCAAAAACAGATTTGATGAATTACACACAATTGAGTGAAGACTAGAAGAGGTGTGAGATGACATCAAGGACATCATACAGAAAGAAGACAAAAAGTAATTAAGAAGAAAAGAAAGAGGGAAAAAGAGAAAAATGAATGTCAGAAGAGAAGAGATGCAAAAGCAAATGGAAGCATAAGGAGGTAGAAGAGCTGAATAGAATATTTCAAAGAAAAATTCAAGAAGACAAAGTCAAATATCATAATTAAATGTACAAAGATCTGGAGCTAGACAACCAAAAGTGAAGAATATATTCATCATTCCTCCAGCTAAAGAAACTGAAGAAAAAATTCAAGCCTTGACTTGAAATATTGACAGATCCTATGGGTAAAACATTGAATGTCTGTGTTCAACCGTTTCAAGAGCCAAAGATACTGAAGGAAGAAGGTGCAGTGAAGTATTAGCAAAAAACAAGACTCCGGGAATTGATGGAATACAAATTGAAATTGTTCCACAAACTGATGGGGCAATGGAGGCACTCACTCAACTATGCCAAGAAATTTGGAAGACAATTACCTGGCCATCTGATTTTAAGAGATCATATGGCACCCATTCCAAAGACAAGTATCCTACAGAATGCAGAAATAATCACATGATATCATTAATAGCACATGCAAGTAAAGCTTTGTTAAAGATACAGAAATGACTGCAACCATACATTGACAGAGTGCCAGAGGTACCAGCAGGATTCATACAGGACATGTAATAAGGGATATCATTACCAATGTCAGGTGGATCTTGACTGAAAGCAGATAATAAAGTTTATTTTTGCTTTATTGACTATGAAAAGGCTTTTTTGTTTGTTTCTTTGATTTTTTTTTTTTTTAAGGTTTTTATTGTGGATTGAGTGAAAGTTTACAGGGCAGATCATCAGTTTTACATTCAACAAATCGTGCACCTTGTTTCGTTACAATGATTATAATCCCCTCCATGTACCATCAGTTAACAATATTTCTCTCTATTCACTTTAGCTTTAAAAAATAAAAACAAAAAACACTCAGGCATATATAATAATTTACACCTCCAAAGGGCACATTCTGCAAGTCTGCCTCCTGGCCACCAGCTCTTAGTCCCTCTCTTCCCATGAAATATAGAGTCCTCAGCCTCTCCCGCTCTCCATGTCCCCATCTCTGCCTCTGTCTCTGGCATTGCTGCTTCTCTGGATAAGTTCCCACATTCTGCTTGTGCTCTTCTCCCTTGATGGTCCTAGAGTCCTGAGTTTCTGGACTGTAAGATTAATCACTCCCCTGTTTTTTGTTTTTTTTTGTTTGTTTGTTTTTAACAAAATGTCTACCTTTACGATTGTGAAAGTCACAATTAGTCATGATAATAATTATTCACTACTGAATCATACAAATCTTATCCCCATCTCTTTTTATCAGACCCATCTACACAAGATGAAAACTATTCAGTGGGGACTCTATCTCCATGCTCCCACTCTTAAACTAAACTTCCTTTTGAAACCTTGTAAGTCAGTCACTTCATGCTTTTATCGCCCTCTCATTTTAGGTAGCCAATGTATAAGTTGCCCATCCCTATTTACCTTGTATACAGAGGGTATAGCATTGGTACATAATATGAAAGACTCCTTCCCTCTCTGTTGGTATTTAGAATTACTATCTAGGCTTTCTACTTCCGTCAAGATTTACAGCCTCGGAAACCCTGTACAGGGTCGCTATGAGTCGGAACCGACTCCACGGTACACAACAACAACAACAACATCTCCATGAGTGAAGCCCTGGTGTGGCACCGAGGCTTAATGTGCCAGACTGCAAAGCCACTTGAACTGCAAGGTCGGCAGTTCAAGCTCACCAGCTGCTCCTTGGAAACCCTATACAGGGTCGCTATAGGTAAGAACTGACTCAACAGCATGGTAGCGTAGTGGTTATGAATCGGGCTGCGAACTGCAAGGTCAGCAGTTCGAAACTACCAGCTGTTCCGCGGGAGAAACATGAAGCATTCTGCTCCCGTAAAGATTTATAGCCTCAGAAACCCTGTACAGGGTCACTATGAGTCGGAACTGACTCCATGACACAGACACCACCACCACAACCTCCATGAGTATAGGTCAGGTTCATCAAATTGTAGCAACTTACCCTTGTTTCCTTTAAAAAAAAA
>NW_006408687.1:3078340-3094502 GCF_000296735.1 Chrysochloris asiatica | reverse complement strand
ATTTACACCCTTGGAAACCCTGTACAGGGTCGCTATGGGTCGGAACCGACTCGACGGCACTTAACAACAACAACAACAATCTTCCTCTAGTTGGATTCTGATTATCAAACCATCTAGGATATATATATTGTAATCTTCCTCTAGTTGGATTCTGATTATCAAACCATCTAGGCTAGGTTATGTGGGTACCGTCTGAAAGTTTGGGTATTCTTGTGCATCTCCCCTCACTTCATGTCAGCTGGATACTTCACTCTTAGCTCTAGCCCTCTGTGACTTTGTCCTTGTCCATGGGCTTAAGTGTCCCCAGGTCTCATCACACTTTAGAGCAACCAGCCCTTCCTCTTCTCTCTCTCATCTCCAGGTCAACAGGAGTCAATGGACTGTGGTTGAACTCAGCTCATTTCTTCATTGCTGCCTTTCCCCCTCTTCCACACACCAGTATACCAATGTGGTCACCAGCAAGCTTACATGCCTGCACGTGTGTTCCCTTTGAGTTTTAGTCTTACAGGGAGTTTGTACGGAAGGAACTTGATTGCTTACCTGATGGCTTCCCAGCAAACAGCTTGCTTATTCTTGTAGTAGCAAGTCATGTTGCCATTATTGTTTTGGGTTTTTCCTGATGAACTTTCTTTGAAGATATATCTTCTGTTGCTCTAGCTGTTCCAGGCTGGTCTGCTTGTCCTTGCTAGTGGAATGTCCCACTTCATAAGGTTCTGGATGGGACTCAGGATTCCACCTAAGGTCCTATATTCTGCAAAGTCTTTGCAAGAGGCCTATTTCACTGGGCAAGTTCTAGAATCCCTTTTAGGAATTCCAATAATTTATGGGCTGAAGACGGGATTCCAAGTTTTCCGTAATCATATTTCCCAACATTCGTTTCTATCCCACTCAAGTGTCTATTTTACAATAGTAGGCAAGGGAAACCAATATTCATAAGACAGTCAAGCATTTTAGTATTATTTCCCCTCTTCAAACTATGCCTAGATCGCTGTATCACAGAGCCCTGTTGTTCCAAATTTGATCATGCATCACTATTCTATTTACCTCTCTGTCCCACTTAGGCCATGCCAACCTGTCTCAGTGTTCCCCTATCTATCTTGTTCTTCCACCTCCTCCCCCTTCTTTATTGCCATACCCAACATATGGAACTAAACTCCCCACCTCAACCCCACTATTGTGGTTACCTTATATTCCATTAATTCTTCCCTTCATTTAAGACAGTCTATTTTATCCTGTAATCTACCTGACCTTCTCACCACCTGGATCTGTGTTCCTCGGTGTTTACCTTCTTTCATTGTAATTGTTTTGATCATAGACTGACCTCCCAGATCCTCTGTTCTTATAATTTTATTCTGTTCTTGACTCTTCCATTTGTTGATTGAGTTCAGGGTGATGCTGCCACGTATGTCATTCTCTGTTGTTGTCTGTTCTTGTTGGTTCTCAGGCCACAGAACCTCCTTTAGGATGTTTTTCATAGTAGGGTTGGCTTTGGCAAAATCCCTTTGCTTCTGGCTATCTTGGAATGTTTTGATTACACCATTGTATTTGATTGACAGCTTTGCTGGGTAGAGGATTTTTGGTTGGCTGTTTTTTTTTTTTTCTTTCACGGTTTTATATATGTCTCCCCATTGCCTTCTTGCCTGCATGATTTCAAGCTTGATCTGATTTGTTTGCCTTTGTAATGTTACACTTCTCTTTTTCCTAGCTGCTTTCAGGATTTTGTCCTTATCTTTGAATTTGGAGTGCGTGATAATTATATGTCTTGGTGATTTTCTTTTAGGGTCTATCCTTCCTGGGGTTTAGTGAGCTTCTTGAATGCTTGTCTTTTCGCTTTTGAGGATGTTAGGGAAATTTTCTTCCAGCATCTCTTCAATTATCTCCTCTGTGAACTTGTGTGATCCTTCCTGTTTTGGCATGCTGATAATTCTTAAGTTATTCCTCTTCATGCTGTCCAACATGAATCTTAGGCCTTCTTCAGATTTTTTAAATCCTTTTTTGTGCTTGATCCTCTGTCTTGGTAGTGTTGAGAGATTTATCTTCTAGCTCACTAGTTCTGGCTTCTATCTCTTCAATTCTACTCCTTTGCCCTTTCAGTGTATTGTCCATTTATTATATTCTGTTATTAATCATCTGGGCCTCTTTCTGTAGGGTTTGAATTGGTTCCAATGTGGTATCTATCTTATTTGATTGTTCCTGTTTCACTTTTCTGACTTATTCCTTATTTTTCTCAACTTTGTTGTATAGGGTTTGATGCATTTTATAATCGTTTTTCTGAATTTCTTCTCAGACATTTCCAAAGCTGCCCATCTTCCAGTATGGAGTGTAGGTCTACTTCCAGCTCATTTGCCTCAGTCACTTTATCTCCTTTCTTGGCATATGCTGATATGGTCATCTGTTTCTGTTTTTTGGGCATATTCAGGAGTTATCTGTGACATTAATACTTAGATGGGTGTGTATTTTTGTATTTTTTATGCTTTCTGATTGCCTTGAGGTAGATGTGATCAGGAGATGGGCTTCCTTTTTCATTCTTCTTCCTGATAAATTTCAAAATGCCACTGTTGGTTGTTGTGGTGTAAATCAGGATTTAATTTTCTGTCTATTGCCTTTTTTTTAAATAAATGTTTTATTTTGAATTATGTGATAATTCACATGGGAGAACATTCATTCTATCATACATCGTTTCATTGCCATAGTTCCTATCCCGTCCATGCATCATCACCCAACCAAAGGGTATACCCTGCAAGCCTGCCCCCCCCACACACACACGGTCCTCAGCATGCAGCCCCTTTCCCTCTCTGGATCTCAAGTCCCCAGCCACTCTATCTCTTCACGTCATCTTCTTTGCCTCCATCTCAGACCTCACTGCTTCTCTGGGTAGGGTCCCACTCTCCGCTTTTCTCCATTGTTGGTCCCAGGGGACTATTGCCTTTTTTAATCTTTCTGTCCTACTCCACAATCCCCGTTCAAGCTTTTTTTCCTAGTGTTAAACTGTTCAGGGCTGGCTGTGACCATTTTGCAATGCCATTTGTTTTTAAATGGAAACTTTAAATTTTGAGGAGATCTGTGTGCATGTGTAGTAGAACCCTCTGGGTTGGAGGTGGGTGTCCACTCACTCAGAGACCCCCTCTAGTTACCTGAATGGAAGTGCACAGACATCAAGAGACCAGTGAACAGATACAAGAAATAGAATGTCCAGACCTTTATCTCCGTGGTTCTGTCAGGCATCCGTGGCTGCTCTGATCCTTCCACCGCTTGGTCTTGCCCAAGATGGCAGTGCTAGGAGCAGTGGAGCGTCTTGGATAAGAAAGCAATAGATTTCTTCCTTCTGCTACAAATTTTCCTAGCTGTAAGCCTTCCAACCTTCTAAAATTTCCTTTATATGTGGTTCAGAGTTCAGGCACCAGCCCCTGAGCCTGCTTGATCCCGTATTCTGAGTTGTTGCTGATGGAGCTCCTCAATGCACTTCTACCGGATCCACCATCTTGTTTGTTCTCCCTATGAAAAGGCTTTTGATTATGTGGATACTGAAAAGCTATGGACAAAATTGCAGAGAATAAGTGGTCCAGACAGTTCATTGTGTTCATAAGGAACCTGTATATAGACAATGAGGCAGTTGTTCTAAGAGAACAAAGGAACACAAAATAGTTTAAAATTAGGAAAGATGTGCACCAGGGTTTTATTCCTTCACCAACCATATTCAATTTGAATGGTGAGCAAATAATTAGAGAAGCTGAATTATATGAAGAGGATCATATAATTGGAGGAAGGCTTATAAACAGCCTGCAAAATGCAGATGCTATAACCTTACTTTCTGAAAGCAAAGTAGTAAAATACTTACTAATGAATATCATAGGCCACAGCCTTTGGTATGAGCTGTGCCTCAATGTAAAGAAAAAAAAATATAAATGCAAACAACAGACAGAAAAAATTTTAATTATAACATGATAGAAGTGAAAGATTTATCTAAAAATATTTTAATTTTGTTATAATATTTATTTTCTGTTCATTAAATTTTGTATGGTATCTTTTCACTTTCTCATTTACAACAAAGCATCTATTATAAAACAAGCATAAGTATTGACGTATGAACCCATGAAAAAAAAAATGGTTAAAGTCAATGTTTTTGTTGTGACCAATCCACAGAATTTTACATTAGTCATTGAAACAACTAAGCTCACTGATTCACTTTCTTTGTTGTAGAACATGTAGATATTGCTTCTCAGAAACTGTGGTATGTAGTAAAAGTCTTAGTACGCTGCATCCACTAAAAATTTGATAATCCAGTTCATTTCATTCCGCTAAAATGGCATATGTCACTTTTGCATTTAATCATTAATATTAGCATCACATTTAAAAAGTTACATTATTGATAGCTAAAACACACTCGTGTACAAGGGTTTTTAAAACGTTCAAGATGGAATTTTTCCATAAACTTTTTGAAGGCATATATATATAATTCACATATTCTATTCACATATGTGAATAAGCAGAAGAGAGATATCCTGGTTAATCAGGGTTCAGGGACTTCACATGCAGCCCTATCTCTACCTCTTTTTACCTCTTCCAAGAAGTCAAAACAGAGCAATTACAAATGTACTCTGGCTTTACCATTCATTGTTGGTAGTACCGGGTGGACAGGACTAAAAATTGGAATTAGACAGACCCACTTGCACATCTAACCTTTACTTTAGTATTCTCTGATCAGTCTTTGATACTGGAGATTTATTACAGAAGGACATCTTGACAATTGTTTTGTAGGTTGGAAAGCTCTCCATACGCTCTTAAAAGATAGAGTGCTTCATGAGCCAGTACATTTTTCCCGTGAATATCTTACTGATTATACTCAAGATCTGAGACTTCATAGAAAGCATTATTTCCTCAGTATGACGGTTAAAGAATTCAGACACAAGAAATTTAAAGTGGCAAGCATTTCTACTTATTTCTCCAGAGCTCAGAAACTTCTCAGGAAATTAATTTTCACTGACTTGGAAAGAATCAGATACATTATTAAGAATGACAATATTATAATATGGATTATTTCAAGTACCCTTTATTGAGGTTCAAAGAAGACAGTTTATTACAGGGACATGAAAAGGTACTAGAGTGAATTTGGGATCAGAAGTTGTGTGTTTGAATCTCAAATCATGAAATTTTCTAGCTAAGTAAACTTAGGAAAGGTACCTAAATGTCTTGATTTTTAATTTTCTTAAAAAGCCATAAGATAATTTCTAAATTTTTCATTGGACTATTGTGAAATTTGTTTATTCCTTTTTGTTGCTGATTTCAAGTGCCACCAAGTTTATGTCAACTCATAATTATACTGTATAGGGTTTCTGATGAGCAACTGGTGGATTTGAACATCTGACCTTGTTGTTTGCAATTCAATACTTAGTGTACAGTGCAACACCATGAGTCCAAGTTAAATGAGCCCTGGTGTAATACTGTAGGATAAGAACTGAACTGCTCACCATAAGGTTGTCAGTTCTAACCCACCAGCCATTCTTGAGAATCCTAGATAGGGTTGTTATGATTGGAACAATCTGACAGCACATAACAATAAAGTATAAGCTAAACTCCCTGTAGTACGTATCTACCAAGATTCATTCTAAAGCTTTATATGGCAACTCATGTAACGCTCCCAAGAACTGTATGTGCAGGTATTTAATGTTACCCTTGTATAGCACTGTAGGACAAGCATTGGACTGCTAGCTGCAAGGTCAGTGGTTCAAACCCACCAGCCATTCCTTGGAAACCATAGACAGGTCTCTATGAGTCAAAATTGATTTGACGGCACTTAACAAAAGTCCTGTAGAAGAAGCTGAAGCAAGTGTCTTTTCCAAAATCATGCAGTTAGTAAGTAGTTACCAAGATCCAGGATTCAAATCTATGAAGTCTGGACCCAAACTGCCATAATTAATAGAAAATAATTATGCAATACTCACAAATGTACCAGTACTTTGCTAAGCACTTTACAAAAAAAAAAAAAAAAAAAATCAAAGTCACACTTGCCTCATATGAACTTTATGGTATAGGTACTATTGTTGTTTTTGTTAAAGTCATCGAGTTGGTTCCAACTCATAGTGATCCTGTATAGGGTTTCCAAGAAGCAGCTAGTAGATTTGAATCACTGACCCTGAGGTTCAAACAGACCTTGCTGTCCACTGCATTATCCTGCAGCACCACACCAGGCCTCCATAGATACTATTACTATCTCTATTTCACAGAAAAAGAAATAGGCTCAGAATCAGAGCCCAGGGAACATGCTAAAGGCTCTACAATTCATAGAAAAAAATGTTTCTTTTTCTTTGAGTGATCTCCATTATTGCTTGTCTTCTTCTTTGCCAGACTAATTTCTTTCAGCCTCAATTTAAACATTACTTTTTTTGGTAGCCTTCCCTGGCATCCTTGCTCTAAACTTTGCTGCTATTGTTGCTGTATGCTGTTGAGTCAGTTCTGACCCACAACAAGCCTGTATCAGTTTCCTGGTGTGGCTTTGTGGGAGAAGAACTGGACTACAAGATTGGTTTGAACTGCAAGGTCAGCAGTTAAGATCCACCAGCTGCTACTCGGAAACCCTTTACAGAGTCACTATGAGTTGGAACTGGCTCCAGGACACTTAACAACAATAGGGTTTCTGAAGCTGTAAATCTTTATGAGAGCCGGAACGCTCATATTTCTCCCATGGAGTGACTGCAAATGAAACTGGTGACCTAGTGCAACCCAATGAGTAACCCACCAAGGCTCCTTGTCTAGACTAGACCTCTTATCTAGTAGCTAGAATGCCTTTTTACATATTCCTGTAGAGCCGAGCCTAGAAGCCAATGTTTATTTGTCTTTACTTGGGCAAATAATCTGTATTGCTTATGTTTCCTGAGGTCATGAGTTCTCTACATATTTTTCTCAGATTTTTGAAAACCTTTACTTTTTTTTTTTTTGCAACCTTTACAATCTCCAAATGAATCTTTCATGTTATCTATATGCCAGTAACTTACTTCTAGGTAGTGATAAACTTGCCTAGAAGATAGAACTACTTTGTTAAAACATGTAGCTTCTGTTGGACATAAAGTTTCTAGAGAAAAGTAGCAATTATTTCAGACTTTTGTGAAATACCTAAGACATTTAACTTCTGAATAAGACATTTCTATTGAACCCAAAAGTAAGCAAGCACCTTTCTCTTTCCCTAAAATAAAGAAAAAGGGTGATATTTAGAGCTCTGTGGCTATTATTTAGGCTTTCTGGTGATGCTATCAGGCAAGCACTGGACTAATAATCACAAATTGGCAGTTCAAACCTACCAACCACTCTACAGGAGATAGATGAGATTTTCTGCTTCTGTAAAGATTTACAAACTTGGAAACCTTTTATAGGGTCACTGAGCCAGAATTAACTATGTTAGTGTATTTTGATGTAGTGGCTATTATTCATAGATTTTCCTCATGGGTTAATCTATATATAAATATTTAAAAAAACTTCTGAGCTTGATCCATTATTCCTTACCCCAAAGACCAAAGGGTATTGTTGTTGTTGTTAAGTGTTATAGAGACAGTTCCGATCCACAGAAACCCTGTATAGGGTTTTCGAGGAGCAGCTGGTGAGCTTCAACCACCAACGTTGCAGTTCAAATGGCTTTGCAGTCTGGCGCATTAACCCAAAGTGCCACACCAGGACTCCCAAAGGGTACTAAGTAAATTAGAATAAACTGTGATGGACATGTTTGCTTTAGGATTCCCTAATTATCATTTGGACTTGTCTTTATTTGTACATGAAGTTTTGGCAATGCATTGGATATTTTTACACAAAGTAGACCTGTCGGTTCAGTTACAGACCTCTGCTGGACTCTACGGCTATAGCCTACCCCCTGAGCACAGGACAATAGATGCAGCTGCAAAATTGATAGAAGTGATTGCAGTTATACAACACTTGTCTGTCAGGTTGTCATATTGTGGTGGCTTATATGCTGCTGTGATGGTGGAACCTATGGAACCTAGGATAGTTCAAATACCAGCAAAGTTACCTATGGTGGACAGATTTCAGTGAGACTTTCAGACAAAGGAAGGCAGACATGGCAATCTACATCTGGGAAAAAAAAATGTCTAGTAAAAACCTTATGGATAGCAATAAAACATTGCCCAATATAGTTCCAGAAAATGAGACTCACAAGTGGAAGTCACTCAAAATACCACTGAGGAAGAGCTGCCTCCTCAAAATAGAGTTAATTAATGATGTGGATGGAGTAAAACATTCAAGGCCTTCATTTGCTGATGTGGTACAATTCAAAATGAGAAGAAAGAATTGCAAACATCCATTAATAATCAGAATGCAGAACATAGAAAGTATGAATATAGGAAAATTCATCATCTTAAAAATAAAAAGGAATGCATGAAATTCAATATCTTAGGAATTAGTAAATTGAGATGGACTGGTATTGGCATTTTTGAATCAGACAATCATTCCGTCTGTCATAGTTAACTTGGTTGGTCCTGGATTCTCAGAGGTTCAGCAACTAAGATAATAATTCTCCAGGAAATCTAATATAATATAATCACCTCCCCCATGATGTTATTTGATGCGATGAGCTTTGATCTGATGTAACTATCTTATATATTGTAATTCCTCACTTCAAAAATGTTAGTGAAGCTGTTAGGATTAAATGTTAGTGAAGCTGGAGTCCATCTCTTTTGAGATATAAAAGAAGAGAGAATAGGCATGTAGAAGTGACCAACTGCCATGAAGAAAGAAGAGCTGTGAGTGAAGTTGCTCCTTTGGACCTGGGGTCACTGTTTTGTAAAGCTCCTATATCCAGGGTAAGACTGATACCAAGACACATGGAAATCTCAAAGCAACGTTAGGCTTATACATGCTGAAAAAAAACAGGGATCTTTCCCCAGTACTGGTGCTCTGAATTTGGACTTCTTGGCCAAGTTGTGAGAGAACACATTTGTTTGTTAACGCCATCCTTTTAAATTTATGTTATAGCAGCAATAGATAACTTAGGTCTATTATGCTAGGCAACCACTCATCTGTCAGATTATCATACTGTGGTAGCTTGTGTGTTGCTGTGATGCTGGAAGCTATGTCACTGGTATTTTGAAAACCAGAAAAATCACTCTCATGGTTTCAGCAGAGCTTCCAGACTAAGGCAGATTAGGAAGAAGGAGAGGTGAGCCACTTCTGAGTAGTTAGTCTCTGAAAACCTTATGAGTAGCAGTGAAACATTGTCAGATGCAGTGCCAGAAGATGAGTCCCTTGGTTTGGAATGCACTCAAAATATGACTGATGAAGAACTGCCTCCCCAAAGTAGATTTGACCATAATGATGTAATTGGAACAAAGCTTTCAGGACCTTCTGCTAATGTAACACAACTTAAAATGGCAACAAATAATGTAAGCATCCTTTGGAACATAAAATATTTGATGAGTGAATCTAGGAAAATTAAGATGTCATCAAGTGAAATGGAACACATGAAAATGGATATCCTCAACATTAGTGAACTGAAATTGAGTAATATTGGTCATTTTTAATTATAATATCATATGTTTGATTATTCCGGGAATGATAAATTGAAGAGGAATGCCATCACATTCATGATTAAAAAGAGCATTTCAAGATTGAAATACAAGGCTGTCTGTGATACTATCCATATAGCTGTAACGAACAGCCACTAATCAAATTTATGCACCAAGCACTAAAGCCAGTGATAATCAAATTGAAAAACTGTACCAACTTCATTCTGAAATTGATAAACTTTCAATGAAAATATTGATATTTATTAGTGATATTATTTTTTTAAGTGTCAATAAGTTGGTTTTTACTCATAGTGACCCTGTACAGGGTTTCCAAGAAGTGTCTGGTGGGTTTGAACTGTTGATCTTGTGGATCACAGTCCAATGTTTATCCTCTAGCACTAACCAAGATAGCTGTATGAAGGTTGGCAACAAATCGGAATGATTGGTAGTTGGAAAATATGACTTTCATGATATAAGATGCTGGAGATAGCATGTTAGAATTTTGCAAGACCAATGACTTGTGGTTTTGTAGGATAAGCACAGGACTGCAAACCACAAGGTTAGTGATTCAAACTCACCAGCCGCTCCTAGGAACCCTGTACAAGGTCACTATGAGTTGGAATTAACTCTATGGTCCTTAACAACAACAGCAATGATTTATACATTGCAAATACTTTCTTTGTGTGAGTGTGTGTGTGTGAATTGAGTGAAGGTTTACAGAGCAGATCATCAGTTTTACATTCAACAAATCATACATTTAGCTTCATTGCATGGTTTACATCCATGTTTGTACATCCCCTCCACGCATAAACAGTTAACATCATTTACCTCTATTCACTTTATCCACTGCATTCATCCCTGTGTCTCCCGTCACCCCATATTTCCTCTGCCAACCTCCCTCTGGTGGTATATTGCCTATCCTGTCATCCATGTCAATGCATGCCTACCTTTTAGCACATGTAATATTTCCTCCTCCCCCCAAAATCATCATAGATTGTTTCTTTTATCAAGAACACCACCTGCTTTTTTTTTTTTTTTTTTTTTTTTAATATACAAAGTAATAAATAATTGTTTAAACAACCAGAGGGCACATTCTGGAAACCAGTCTCTTGGCTGCCAGAATATAGCTTTCTCTTTCCATGAGTGTATAGTCCTCAACAGCTTAATCTTTCCAAACCATCATGTCTGCCACCATCTCTAGTGTCACTGCTTCTCTGGTTAGGGTCCCACATTCTGCTCATGCGCTTCTCTCTTGATGGCTCTAGGGTCCTCTGTTCCTGGAATGTAAGATTAACTACATTCCCCTTTTTGTTATACAACTTCTACTTTTATAGTTGTGACCATAACAATTAGGAATGATAACAATTACTCACTATTAAATCAAATGAATCCTATCCCCATTTCCTTTCAACAGACGCATCTAGACAAGAGGAAAACTGTTTAGTGGTGATTCTACCTTCCACTGCATACTCAAACTAAGCTCCCTATTGAAATTTGCAAGCCAGCCACTTCATGCCTTTATAGTCCCCACATTAGGTTGTTGTTGTTAGGGGCCATCAGTATGATACCAACTCATAGCAATCCTATGCACAACAGAATGAAACGTTGCCTGATCTGGGCCAACCTCACAATTGTTGCCATGCTTGAGCCCTTTGATGCTGCCACTTTGCCAACCCATTGGGGGTCTTCCTCTTTTTCTTTGACTCTCCACCTCACCAGAAGGAAGACTCATTAACAATCTGCGATATGCAGATGATACAGCCTTGCTTACTGAAAGTGAAGAAGACTTAAAATATTTCCTTGATATCCTTTTCCTGCGACTGGTCCTTCCTGACAATATGTGCAAAGTATGAGAGATGAAGTTTGGCCATCCTGGCTTCCAAGGAGCATTCTGGCTGTACTTCTCTCAACACAGATCTGTTTATTCTTTTGGCACTTATAGTAATTTCAATATTGTCCTCCATCACATAACTCAAAAGCATCAATTTTTCTACAGTCTTCCTTATTCACTGTGCAGCTTTCACATGCATATAAGGTTATTGAAAATACCATGGCTTGGGTCAGGCCGCCTTATTCCTCAAGCTGACATCTTTGTTCTTCAACACATTAAAAGGTCTTGTGCATAAGATTCGCCTAATGCAATATGTCCTTTGATTTCTTGACTGCTGCTTCCATGAGTGTTGATGGTTGATCAAAGAAAAATGAAGTCCTTGACAACTTCAATTTTTCTCTATTGATAAGAATGTTGTTTATTGGTCTAGTGATGAAGATTTTTGTTTTCTTTACATTGAGATGCAATCCATACCAAAGGCTATGCTCTTTGATCTTCATCAGTAAATATTTTAAGTCTTCACTTTTAGCAAGCAAGTTTGTATCATCTGCATATTGCAGATCGTTAATGAGTCTTCCTCCAATACTGATGCCATGTTTTTCTTCATATAAGCCAGCTTCTCAGATTATTTGCTCAGCATAGAGGTTGAATAAAATTGGTGAAAGAGAGGTGGGGCTTGATGGTGGCTACGGTGGAGATGCAGTGAAGTTCTCTGTCAGCAATACCACAGAATACCAAGCAAAGCAGATTCAGGGCAGAGCTCCAAAACTCGGAAGCACATAGGTAGGAATATTTTTAAAGTTTGAAGGCTCTTAGCTAGTGGAACTTGTAGTGAAAGTAATAAATCTTGTACTTTTGAATCTGCCAGGCCTGATGGCCCAGATCTGATAACTTGGGCAAGATCAAATGGCAAAACCAAGCGGGGGAGCAGACATACCACGGGAAAATACCACGGGAACCTCAGGGCAAAGGTGGACAATACACTTTGTTGGTTTTGTTTTGTTCTGATTTTCTTTCTTTTTCTTTTTTTTTTGGTATCTGTTCATTGCCCCCACTGTTTGCACACCTCCATTCTGGTGACTAAAGGGGGTGCCTGAGCAAGTGGACACCCCTTACCCTCACTGATGGGTTCTTTGGCCATGCATGCGCACAGATATTCTCAACCTAAGAACCAGTCCTGAACTGTTTCTTTTTTTAATACAGAAAAGGCCAGAAAACAAGGAGTATAGAGAGGGAAAGGGAGTTTAAAAACAAAGCAGGTTGAAAATTAAATTAAATCCTAAGGTACAGCATAACAACCAACAGTGGAATCTTGAAATCTCTCAGGAAGCTCTGAAGACAAGAATCTGAAGAGAGGACATTAAAGTCATATTCATATTGGTGGCTGGCTGTGTGCTTTGGATTCAATTCCAACTCATAGCAACCTTGTACAGGGTTTTCGATGATGTGGATCTTTCCAGAAGCAGAATGCCTCATCTTTCTGTCATGGGGCAACTGGCGGTTTTGAACTGCTTACCTTGGGGTTAGAGCCCGATTAATAACCACTAGGCTACCAGAGCCATAGATGATTTTTTTTCTTCTTCTTCTCTCCCTCCTTGCACTTTTCTGCGACTATAAACCACAGTATTCAGTCTAGTTTTTACATTTTTATTATTTTTGTGGTTGCTGTTTTGCTGTTTTATCCTATCCCTTTAAGGGACTCTCTCTCCCTATATTACCCAAGAAGAGACAGCATCTGCTGCCATATAGTCAAACTACAATCACACTCTATAAAACACCAAAACCCAGGCAAGAACCAATACCAACTGCCATGTACCAAAGAGGCAGACAACACCTGTGAAAGTTACTCTGAGTTAAGAAATAAGAAGAGTGAAAAGGGAAACCCACATCCTGATCACATCTTCCAGGAAGCAATTGGAAAGCATAAAAAATTACCAAAATACATACTCAATTACATATTAGGGCCTCAGATAAACACTAAATATGTACAAGAAGCAAAAAGCAGATGACCATATCAGCACATGTTCAGAAACAAAATAAAATATCTGAGACAAATGACCTAGACCTGGACTACATTCTGGAAGGAGGGCAGGCCTTGGAAATGCTTGAAAAGGAATTCAGAAAAATGATTATAAAATGTTTCAAAACACTTTACAATGGAGTTGAGAAAAATAAGGAAGAAGTCAGGAAAGCACTACAAGAACACACAAATACTATAGCTACAGTATTGGAAATAATTCAAAACCTACAGAAAGAGGCCCAAATGATCAATAATAGAATATCAGAAATAAGACAATACACTGAAAGGGCAAAGGAGTAGAGCAGAAGAGATGGAAGGCAGAACCAGTGATCTGGAAGACAAATCTCTCAATACCACTAAGATAGCAGAGAAAAGAGAAAAAAAGGATTAAAAAAAAAGGTCTAAGATTCATGCTGGACAACATGAAGAGGAATAACTTAAGAATTATCGGCGTTCCAGAAGAATCACACAAGTCCACAGAGGAAATAGTTGAGGAACTTCTGGAAGAAAATTTCTCTAAAATCCCAAAAAGGGAAAAGATAAACATTTCAGGAAGCTCAATGAACCCCATGAAATATAGACCCCAAAAGAATATCACCGAGACACATCATAATCAAGCTCTCCAAAATCAAAGACAAGTAGACACTCCTGAAAGCAGCTAGGGAAAACAGAAGTGTTACATACAAACACAAGCAAGTTAGATTAAGCTCGGATCTCTCAGTAGAAACCATACAAGCAAGAAGGCAATAGGGAGACATATATAAAGCCCTGAAAGAAAGAAAGAAAAAAAAAGCAAAAAACTGCCAACCAAGAATCCTTTATCCAGCAAAGCTATCAAACAAATATGATGGTGTAATCAAAACATTCCAGGATAAACAGAAGCTAAGGGATTTTTCCAAAAACAATGCTACATTACTAAACAACCCTGCTCTATAAAATCCCAAAGGAAGTTCTATAGACTGAGAACCAACAAGAAGAGACAACAACCAGAGATTGACATATGTGGCAGGACCTCCCAGAATTAAATCAACAGAAGGAAGAGTTGAGAACAAAACAAAACTATAAGAACAAACACAGAGAATCTGAGAGGTCAGTCTATGATCAAAACAATTACAATGTAATGAAGATAAACACAAAGGAAAAGAGATCCAGATGGTGATAAGTTCAGGTCGATTACAGGATAAAATAGATTGTACTAAATGGAGGGGAAAGTTAATGGACTATAAGGCTAACTCAAAGAAAATTAACATTTCACAACAAACCAAGAAAATGAAAATCCAAGAACATGGAAACTTTAAAACAATGAGGAAACTCAGGAGAAAGAACACAAAAACATGAACTCAACAAAGGAAGACACACAGAAAAAAGAAAGCAGCAACACCACACACAAAAAAAAAACAAACATAATGGCAGCAATTAATCCATACCTATCGATAATTACACTGAATGAAAACAGATTAAAAGCACCTGTTAAGAGATGGAGAGTGGCAGAATGCATAAGAAAATAAGATCCTTCAATATGCTGTCTGCAAGAGACACATCTCACACACAAAGACAAAAACAGATTAAAAGTCAAAGGATGGGGGGAAATTTTACCAATCTAATTGCAATCAAAAGCAAACAGGAGTACCAGTACTGATCTCTGATAAAATAAACTTTAAGGCAAAAACCAGCAAAATAGATAAAGATGGACATTGTCTATGATTAAAGGGACAATTGAACAAGATGGCATAATCATAATAAATATCTATGCTCCCAATGAAAGAGCTCCAAAATATATAAAGCAAACTCTAATTGATTAGAAGAAAGAAATAGATGAATCTATAATAACAGAGAGTGATTTTAATACAACACTTTAAAAATGGATAAAACAACCAGAAAGAAATTTGACAAACATACAGAAGAACTAAACAACACACTTAGCCAACTGGACCTCATAGATGTGTACAGACCATTCAACCCAACAACAGCACAATACACATTCTTTTCCAGTGCATATGGAACATTCTCCAGAATAGACCATGTCTTAGGCCACAAAACAAATCTCCCTAAATTTATAAATATCAAAATACAATAAACCATCTTCTCAGACCACAATGCTATCAAATTAGAAATCAACAATAGGAAGACCAAGGAAATCAAGTCAAATACGTGAAAACTGAATAACACCCTGCTGAAAAGTGACTGGGTAGTAGAAGACATTAAACGTGAACTCACAAAGTTCCTTAAAACAAATGAGAACGAAAACACAACATACCAAAATCTTTGGGACATAGCTGAGAGGACAATTTATTGCAATAAACACACACATCAAAAAACAAAAAAGGAATAAAATTAACACATTAACACATGCAACAATCAGAAAGAGAACAACGGAAGGAACCAACAGCCACCAAAAGTAAAGAAATAATAAAGATTAGAGCAAAAATAAATGAGATAGAAAACAGAAAAACTATAGACAGAATCAACAGGCCAAGAAGCTGGTTCTTTGAAAAGATTATCAAAATTGACAAACCATTCACAAACCTAACAAAAGAAAAGAGAGAGAAGACACAAATAACACACATTAGAAACCACACGGGCAATGCCACAATGAACCAAAGGAATTCAAAAAAATAATAATAGAATACTATGAAGAGTTGCATTCCAACAAATTTGAAAACTTAGAATATATGGGTACATTTTTAGATAAACACAATCTACCTAAACTTACACAGAGAGAAGTAGAAAACATGAACAGATACATAACAAAAGAAGAAATTGATCAGGTCATAAAAAAACTCCCAACCAAAAGAAGTCCAGGTC
>NW_006408687.1:3062774-3076010 GCF_000296735.1 Chrysochloris asiatica | reverse complement strand
AATTTTTTCTTCAGTTCCCCCAGCTTGAGAAATGCTGACCGTGTTCTTCCTTTTTGGTTTTCTAATTCCAAATCGTTGCATATTTTATTATAGTATTTGGTTTTATCTTCTCGATCTGATCTTTGAAATGGAAGAATTGGAGAGGTCCAAGAGCTGAACAAAAACAGGGAAATTAAAGGCATCCAAATTGGCAAAGAGGAAGTAAAACTCTCTCTATTTGCAGACAATATGATCCTATACGTAGAAAACTCCAAAGACTCATTTAAGAAGCTACTTGACCTCATAGGAAGATTTAGCAAAGTGACAGGATATAAGACCAACATACAAAAATCCATTGGATTCATCTCTACCAAAAATGACAGCTCTGAAAAAGACATTAGGAAAGCAATATCATTGACAATAGCTGCCAAAAGGATGAAATATCTAACAATATATGTAACCAGAGAAACAAAGGTCTTATACAAAGAAAACTACAAAACACTACTACAAGAAACCAAAAGAGACCAAAAAAATGGATAGGAAGATTTCACATTATGTACATGTCAATACTTGCTAAAGCAATTTACACATACAAGGCAATCCCAATGCAGATTCCAATGACATTCTTCATAGAGATGGAAAAAACAATGACAAACTTTATATGGAAAGGAAAGAGACCCAGGATAAGCAAAGCATTGCTTAAGAAAAAGCAAGGTTAGAAACCTCTCACTCTCCGACTTCAAAATTTATTACATGGCTACAGTGGTCACAAACATCTTGGTACTGGTACAATAAAAGATACATTGATCGATGGAATAGAATTGAGAATCCAGAAATTAACCCATCCACATACAGCGAACTGATTTTTTGGCAAAATACCTAAATACATCGCATGGGGAGATGATTGTCTTTTCCACAAATGGTGATGGCAAAAGTGGAAAGTGATAGGGAAAAGATTGAAACAAGACCTTCACTTTATTCAAAAACTTTATACAAAAAAATCAACTCAATATAGATTAAAGATCTAAATTTGAAGCCCAGAATTATGAAGGCCATAGATGAAAAAATAGGAACAAATGTTTGGGCACTAATTCAGGGAATACATAGACTACCAAACATTTTGAAAACTACACAAACAAATGTAGACAAAATACTAAAAATTAAAATTGGGACATACTAAAAATTTCTGCATCAAAAGACTTCACCATAAGAGTAAAAAGGGAACCCACAGAATGGGAAAAAATCTTTTGCAATGACACATCAGACAAGGGACTCATTTATAAAATACGTAGAGAACTACGATATCTCTACAAGAAAAAGACAATAACCCAATTAAAATAGGACACATGACATGAACAGACACTTCACCAAGGAAGACATTTATTACAATAAATTGTCCTCTCAGTACTGCTCTTGCCATGCAACAAAGATTTTGGTACGTTGTGTTTCATTCTCATTTGTTTCTAGGAACTTTGTGAATTCATGTTTTATTTCTTCTACTATTTAGGCACTTTCAGCAGGGTGTTATTCCGTTTCCATGTATTTGACTTTATTTCCTTGGTCTTTCTATTGTTGCTTTCTAATTTGATAACATTGTGGTCTGAGAAAATGGTTTGCAGTATTTTGATATTTGTAAATTTATGGAGATAGACATGGTCTATTCTGGAGAATGTTCCATGTGCACTGGAAAAGAATGTGTATTGTGCAGTTGTTGGTTGAATGCTCTGTACACATCTATGAAGTACAGTTGGCTGGTTGTGTTGTTTAGTTCTGTGTCTTTGTCAAGTTTCTTTCTGGTTGTTCAATCCATTTGAGAATGTGGTGTATAAAAATCACCCACTATTATTGTTAATTTGTCTATTTCTTTCTTCAAATCTATTAGAGTTTTCTTTATATATTTTGGAGCTCTTTCATTAGGAGCATAGATATTTATTATCGTTATGTCATCTTGTTCAATTGTCCCTTTAATCATGAGATAATGTCCATCTTTGTCTATTATGCTGATTTTGCCTTAAAGTGTTTTCCTTAGAGATTAGTTATGCCACTCTTGTTTGTTTTTCATTGCAATTAGCTTGGTATATATTTTTTCCATCCTTTGACTTTCAGTCTATTTTTGTCTCTGTGTGTAAGATGTGTCTCTTGAAGACAGCATGTTAAAATATCTTGTTTCCTTATCCATTCTGTCACCTTCCATCCATCTCTTAGCTTGTGCATTTAATCAACCTACATTAATTGTAATTATTGATTGTTGTTGTTAAATGCCGTGGAGTTGGTTCCGATTTATAGTGACTCTGTACAGGGTTTCTGAGACTGTAAATCTTTATGGGAGCATAAAGCCTCATCTTTCTCCCATGGAACAGTTGGTAGTTTCGAGCTGCTGACCTTGTGGTTCACAGTCCGACTTGTAACCACTATGCTGTATGTATTAATTGCTGCTATTTTGTGCGTGTGTGTGTGTGTGTGTGTGTGTGTGGTGCTGTTGGTTTCTTTGCTCTGCATGCCTTCCTGTGCTGAGTTCATGCTTTTTGTTTTCTTTCTTGTCAATTTCTTCATAGTTTTAATATTTCCATGTTCTTCTTGGATTTTCATTTTCTTGGTATGTTGTAAAGTATTATTTTTCTTTGAGGTAACCTTTTATTCCATTAACTTTTCCATACATTTAATACAGTCTGTTTTGTCCTGTAATCTGTGACCTTCTCACCACCTCGATCTCTGTTCCCACATGTTTAACTTTT
This sequence comes from Chrysochloris asiatica, assembly GCF_000296735.1. Classification (NCBI taxonomy): domain Eukaryota; kingdom Metazoa; phylum Chordata; class Mammalia; order Afrosoricida; family Chrysochloridae; genus Chrysochloris; species Chrysochloris asiatica. The sequence continues at coordinate 3,073,296 of NW_006408687.1, read as the reverse complement.
TTTACATTGTAATTTTTTTAATCACAGACTGATCTCCCAGATTTTCTGAATTTGTTCTTATAATTTTGCTATTTTCTCAACTTTTCCATTTCTTGATTGAGTTCTGGGACGTGCTGCCATGTATGTTCCATCTCTGGTTGTTGTCTGTTCTTGTTGGTTTTTAGTCCACAGAACTCCTCTTAGGATGTTTTGTAGCGCAGGGTTGGCTTTGGCAAAATCCCTTAGCTTCTGTTTATCCTGGGATGTTTGGATTACACCTTCATATTTGATTGACAGCTTTGCTGGAAAAGGATTTTTGGTTGGCAGATCTTCTCTTTTAGAGTTTTATGTATGTCTCTCCATTGCCTTCTTGCCTGCATAGTTTCTGCTTAAAGATCCAAGCTTAATCTGATTTGCTTGCCTTTGTGTTCTACACTTCTCTTTTCTCTAGCTGCTTTCAGGATTGTCTCCTTATCTTTGATTTTGGAGAGCTTGATCACGATATGTCTTGGTGATTTTCTTTTGGTGTCTATCCTTCCTGGGGTTCTTTGAGATTCTTTAGTGCTTATCTTTTTACTTTTCAGGATGTTAGGGAAATTTTATTCCAGAATTTTTTCAACTATTTCTTCTGTGGACTTGTGTGATTCTTCCTGTTCTGGAATGCCAATAATTTTTAAGTTATTCCTCTTCATGTTGTCCAACATGAATCAGAGACCTTCTTCAGATTTTTTAAATCCTTTTTTCTGTTTGCTCTTCTATTTTAGTGAAATGGAGGGATTTGTCTTCCTGTTCACTAGTTCTGGCTTCCATCTCTTAAGCTCTAATCCTTTGCCCTTTCAGTGTATTTTCCATTTCTGATATTCTATTATCGTTTGGTCCTATTTCTGTAGGTTTTGAATAGTTTCCAGTGTTGTATCTATCTTATTTGATTGTTTCTGTAGTGCTTTCCTGACTTCTTCCTTATTTTTCTCAACTCCATTGTGAAGTATTTTGATACATTTTACAGTCATTTTTCTGAATTCCTTTTCAGGCATTTCCAAGGTCTGCCTTTCTATCAGTATGGAGCGTAGGTCTTCTTCCAACTCATTTGTCTCCATCACTTTATCTTGTTCTGGACATGTGCTGATATGGTCATCTGTTTTTGCTTCTTGGGCATGTTTAGTGGATAACTGTGGCCTTAATATTTAATTGAATGTGTGTTTTGTTGTTTTTTTTTATGCATTCTGATTGTCTCCAGGTAGATGTGATCAGCATATGGGCTTCCATTTTCACTCTTCTTATTACTCAACTCAGGGTAACTCTCACAGGTGTTGTCTGCCTACCTGGTGTATGGCAGTTGGTATTTATTCTTGCCTGGATTGTGGGGTTTTATAGGGTGTGATTGTAGCTTGAGTATATAACAGCAATTGCTGTCTATTCTTGGGTAATATAGGGAGAGAAAGACCCCCTAAAGGTAAAAGGGTCCAAAATCCAAAACAGCAACAGCACAAAAAGTGAAAGAAACAGATTGGATACTGTAGTCTCTAATTGCAGAAAAGAGAGAAGAGGGGGAAAAAATGTGTAGTCTAATATGATTATGACTTTAATAACCTCTTTCACCTTATTGCCTTCCAGGCAGCATGAGAAATTTCAAGATGCCACTGTATTTGGTTATGATGTAACTCAGGATTTCATTTTCCACCTGTTTCATTTTCAGTCTGTCTCTCCCCCACCACAATACCCATTCTGGCCTTTTTGCTAGTGATAAAAAATTCAGGGCAGGTTGTCGCCATTTTGCACTACCATTCAGTTTTAAATATAATTGGTCCCTTTAAATTTTGAGAAGATCTGTGCACATGAGTAGCAGAACCCTCCAGGGGGAGGGATATCCACTCTCTCAGGCACCCACTCTAGTCACCACAATGGAGTTGTGAGTTGTACAGACAGCAATACGGCTGTGAACACATTAAAAAAAAAAAAAAAAGGCATAGTCACACCTTTATCTTTGAGGTTCTGGAAGGCTGGAAGGTGTCAATCTGATCCTTCCCCCACTTGGTCTTATTGCTTGGTCTTGCCCAAGATGGCAGCTCCAGGCTGCTGCACCTGTTGAGTTAGAAACTATGAGATTTCTTGCTTCTGCTGCAAATTCCACTGGCTATAAACCTTCAAACTTTAAAAATATTCCTATATATGTGGTTTGTAGTCCTGGTGTGGCACTGTGGATTAATGCATCAGACTGAAAAGTCATTTCAACTGCAAGGTTGGTGGTTTAAGCTCACCAGGTGTTCCTTAGAAACCCTGTACAAGGTCACTATGGGTCAGAACTGACTCGATGGCACTTCACAACAACAACATATATGTGGTTCAGAGTTTTTGAACTGTCCCCTGAACCTACTTCATCCAGTGTTCTGTGTTATTGCTGCTGGATATCCTCACTGCACTTCTACCCTATCTACCAGAAAGCCCCATCTCCAAACTCTGTATTATGTTTAATACAACTTTACTGGCATAGGATATCAAATATATTGTCCAATGATTTCCGCATTCCTTTGGGTCACCTCTCTTTGGAATGGGCACAAATATAAATCTCTTCCAATCAGTAGGTCAGAGAGTTATCTTCCACATTTCTTCCCATAGATGAGCGAGTGCCTCCAGTGCCACCTCACTTTCTTGAAAGATTTCAGTTTTTACTCCATGAATTCCTGGTGCCTTATTCTTTGCCAATTTCTTCAAAGCACCTTGAACTTTTTCCTTCAGGATCATTGGATCTTGATCATATGCTACCTCTTGAAACAGTTGAACATCAACCATTTCCTTTTGGTACAATGACTGTGTATTCCTTCCATCTACTTTTGATGCTTTCTGCATCACTCAATAATTTGCCCAGAGAATTCTTCAATAATGAAAGTCAAAATTTTTCTTCAGTTCCCACAGCTTGAGAATTGTTGAGCGTGTTCTTCCTTTTTGGTTTTCTGATTCCAGATCTTTGCACATTTTGTTGTAATATTTGACTTTGTCTCCTTGAGTTGACCTTTGAAATTTTCTGTTCAGCTCTTGTATTTCCTCATTTCTTCCATTTGCTTCAGCATCTCTACCCTGAAGTTTTAGTGTCTCTTCTGACATCCATTTTAATCTTTTCCTTCTTTCTTGTCTTCTTAATAACTTTTTTTTATTTCTTCCTGTATGGTGTTCTTGATGTCATCCTACACTCTTTCTGGTTTTCAGTCTTTAATATTTAACGTATCAAATCTGTTCTTCAGATGATCTCTAAATTCAGGTGGAATATATTCAATGTCATAATTTGGTTCTCATGGAATTGTTTTCATTTTCTTCAGCTTCAGTTTGAATTTGCATATAAGCAATTGATGGTCTGTTCCACAATCTGCCCTTGGCCTTGTTTTGGGTTGATGATATGGAGTTTTTCCATTGTCTCTTTCCATAGATGTAGCCAGTTTTATTTCTGTGTATGCCATCTGGTGAGGTCCATGTGTCTTTTATGCTATGTAAAGAGGGTATTTGAAATGAACAAATCATTGATTTTGCAGAATTATATCATGTGATCTCCAGCATCATTTCTATCACCAAGGCCATATTTTCCAACTACTGATCCTTCCTCTTTGTTCCCAACCTTTGCATTCGAATCACCACTAATGATCAATACATCTTGCTTGAATGTTTGATCTATTTCAGATGGAAGAAGTTGGTAGAATTCTTCGATTTCATCTTCACTTGCTTTAGTGGTTGGTGTGTAAATTTGAATACTGTGGTATTAACTGGTCTTCCCTGTAGGCATATGGATATTATCCTATCACAGGCAGCATTGTGTCTCATGACTAATCTGGATATATTCTTTTTGACGATGAATACACCACCATTCCTTTTCAATTGTCATTCCCAGAATAGTAAACCATGTGATTGTCAGATTAAAAATGGCCAATACCAGTCTTTTTCAGCTTATTATTGGACTGGGAAAGAGTTGCCTCTTCCAAGTACAATTGACCGTGATGAAGCAAATGGAATAAAACCCGCGAGACCTTCATTTGCTGATGTGGCACAACTCAAAATAAAGACAAATAGCTGTAAAAATCCATTAATATTTGGAACATGGAATGTACAAAAGATAAATCTAGGAAATTTGGAAATTGTCAAAAAATAAATTGAACAGCATAAACATCTACACCTTAGGCATTAGTGATCCATTTTAGGTAGACAATGTCTAAGTTGCCCATCCCTATCAACCCTGTATACAGAATGGATAGGTTTGCTCCTTGATGTGAAGACTCCTTCACTCTTGGTTGGTATTTTGAGTTGCTATATCCATAAGTATAGGTCAAGTTCATCAAATTGTAGGAATTTACACTTGCTTCCTTTATCAAATTTCTTTATCTTCCTCTAGTTGAGTTCTGATCATCAAGCCAAATGAGTACTATCTGCAAATTTAGATGTTCTTGTACATTTCCCCTCACTTCATATCAATTGGAAGTTTCATTCTCAGCTCTAGCCCTCTTTGACTAGGTCCTTGTCCATGCTCTCAGGAGTCCCAAATCTCATCACACTTCAGACCAACCAGCCCTACCTCCTTTCTGTCTTATCTCAAGATCAATGGGAGTCTATGGAATGTGATCCAACTAAACATATATCTTCATTGCTGCCTTTTCCCACTTCCACTCACAAGTAGACCAGTGTAGTCACTAGCAAGTCTACATGCCTGCTTATGTGTTCCCTTTGAATTTCAGTCTTGGATAGTGGTTTGTCCTGAATAAACTTGATTGCTTGCCTTGATGGCTCCCCAGTGAACACCTTGCTTGTTCTTGTAGTATCCAATGAGACTGATAATTTTTTCCCCCTTGCTGGTCTTTCTTTTAAGAAGTATCTTCTGTTCCTCTAGTGGCTCCAGAATGGTCTGCATGTTTTTTCAAATGGAAATGGCCCATCCCAGAAGGTTCTGGATAGGGCTCAGGATTCCACCTAAGATCCTATACACTACAAAGGCTCTATAAGAAGCCTATTTCACTGAGCAAGTTATAGAACCCCTTTTAGGTATTCCAATCAGTTATAGGCTGAAGATGGGCTTACAAGCTATCGATAATCACATTTGCCAATATTCCTTTCTATCCAACTCAAGTGTCTATTTTACAATAGTAGGCTAGAGAAATCAATACCTATAAGACAGTCAAGCATCGAAACATTGTTGCTGTTTGTTGTTAGGTGCCATCAAGTCAGTACCAACTCATCACCTATGCAAAGCAGAAAGAAACAATGCTCGATAGGGGCCAACCTTACTATTGTTGTCACATTTGAGCCCATTGATGCTGCCATTTTGCCAATCCATCTCGCTGGGGATCTTCCTCTTTTTCTCTGACCCTCCACCTTACCAAACATGATATCCTTCTCCAGCGATTGGTCCCTCCTGACAATATGTCCGAAGTATGAGAGCTGAAGCTTGGCCATCTTGGCATCCAAGAAGCACTCTGCTATACTTCTTCCAACACAGATCTGTTGGTTCTTTTGGCAGTCATGGCACTTTCAATATTCTCCTCCAACACCATAACTCAAAAGCATCAATTCTTCTATAGTCTTTTTATACACTATCTAGCTTTCACATGCATATGAGGTTATTGAAAATACCATGACTTGGGTGAAGTGCACCTTAGTCTTCAAGCTGACATCTTTGTTCTTCAACACTTTAAAAGGGTCTTGTGCAACAGATTTTCCCAATGCAATAAATACATCTTCTGATTTCTTGACTGTTGCTTCCATGAGTGTTGATAGTTAATCCAAGAAGAATGAAGTCCTTGACAACTTCAGTCTTCTCTCCTTTGATAAAAATGTTGTTTATTGGTCCAGTGGTGAGGATTTTTGTTTTCTTTACATTGAGATGCAATCCATACAGAAGGCTGTGTTCTTTGATCTCCATCAGTAAATACTTTAAGTCTTCTTCACTTTCAGGCAGCAAGGTTGTATCATCTGCATATTTCAGGTTGTTAATGAGTCTTCCTCCAATCCTGATGCCACATTTTTCTTCATAAAACCCAGCCTCTTGGATTATTTGCTCAATATATAGGTTAAATAAATATGGTGAAAGAGTACACCCCTGTCATACACCTTTCTTAATTTTAAACCATTCAGTGTTCCCATGTTCTATTTGAACAACGGCCTCTTGGTCCATGTACAGATTTCTCATGAGCACAATTAAGTGTTCAGGAATATTCATACTTCACAATGTTGTGCATATTTTGTCATGATCCACACAATCGAAAGTCTTTGCATAGCCAATAAAGCACAGATAAACATCTTTCTGATATTCTCTGCTTTCAGCCAAGATCCACCGGACTTCAGCAATGACATCCCTCATTCCACGGCCTCTTCTGAATCTGGCTTGAACCTCTGGACATTCTCTGTCAATGTATACTTACAGCCATCCTGTATTACCTGCTTGAGATATCAAAGAGATTGTCCCATGAGTGCCACATTCCATTGGGTCATCTCTCTTTGGAATGGGCACAAATATGGATCTCTTCCAATCAATTGGCCAGATAGTTGTCTTCCAAATTTATTGCCACAGATGAGTGAGTGCCTCTGTATTGCCTCACTTTCTTGAAAGATTTCAATTTTTATTTAATCAATTCCTGGAGTCTTGCTCTTTGCCAATTCCTTCAATGCACTTTGGACTTCTTTATTCAATATCACTAACTCTTGATCATATGCTACCTCTTGAAATGGTTGAACATCAACCGTTTTCTTTGATACAGTGACTCTGGATTCCTTCCATCTTCTTTTGATGCTTTTTGCATCATTCAATAATTTGCCCAGACAATCTTTCAATAACCAAAGTCGAGGCTTGATTTTTTTTCTTCAGTTCCTCTAACTTGAGAAATGTTGAGTGTGTTCTTCCTTTTTGTTTTTCTGTCTCCAGATCTTTGCACATTTTATTGTAATGTTTGGCTTTATCTTCTTGAGATGATCTTTGAAATTTTCTGTTCAGCTCTTGTACCTCCTCATTTCTTCCATTTGCTTTAGCATCTCTATGCTGGAGAGCAAGTTTCAGTGTATCTTCTGGCATCCATTTTGACTTTTTCCTTCTTTCTTGTTTTCTTAATGACTTTTTGCTTTCTTCCTGCATGATGTTCTTGATGTTATCCTACAGTTCTTCTGGTCTTCTGACCAGAAGATGTTCACATTACTTCCCCTTTCTTACCCATGCAGGCAATGCCTCGATCCCTCTATCCCAGAGTCCTGTTGTTGCAAGGTTGAGCATACATCACTATTTACCTTTGACCCGTTTAGCCTATGTAAATCTACCTAAATATTTACCTATCTACCTTGTTCTTCCACTCCCCTCCCCCTTCTTTTTTATTGCCTTCTCTTTTCTTGTAAATTGTCCTTCCCAATCATTGAGGTATTTAAGCAACAAAAACATAATACATGGATGTTGCCGAATAAAAGACACAGGAATCAAATTGACTATATCTGTAATAAGGACAAATGGAGAAAGTCAATATTGTCAACTGACTGTGGAACAGACCATTAGTTGAGTTATATCAGGTTAGTCTTTGTATTTTTAAGTGCCATTGAGTCAATTCTGACCCCTAACAACCTGGCTGAAAAAAATTAAAACAAGTCCACTAGAAACAAAACATGATCTTGAGTATATTACACTTGAATTTAGAAACCATCTTAAGAATAGACTTGATGCATTAGACATTAATGACCAAAAAACAGAAGAGTTGTGGGATGACATCAAGAACATCATCCATGAAGAACACAAAAGTTTACTAAGAAGACAGGAAAAGAAAAGAAAAGATCAGAATAGAAGCTTGTAGAGACTCTGAAACTTTTTCTTAAGCAGAGAGAAGCTCATATAACTGGAATGAATGAAGAGGTAAAAATAACTGAACAGAAATTTTCAATCTGAGTCGATGACCTTGCTGTTCAACCTGACTTTGAGGCCTCATGCTTATCCTACAGCACCACACCAGGACTCCCAGTGCCACATTAGGATTCCCCAAATTTCATCAAATGCTGCGTGGAAATTAGCCAATGATCAAAGTACTTTTTATATCTGTGGTAACTAGTGCCTCCTATTTGATTCCTGTTCTCCTCTGAAACTTTTACCTCCAATCAGTGAAATTAGCTCCTTTCAGAGTAAGGTAGAAAGTATTTTGCTACATTGTTGAGATTTTGTTTGATAGCAAAATAAATATTTAACCTGTTTTTGCTTTTTTTGTTTTTACTCACTTCTCTTCTCACTCTTGTCCCGCTTCCTTTAGTAATTAGCTTCAGAATGAAATAACTCAACTATTGAAAACTTAAACTTTTTTTGCTAATTACACCTAATATGAATATATGTAGTTAACAGTTGCTTTAAGAGTATATAAACTTATTTGTAGAAATTAATGACAACTTTTAATAAACAGACTTTGCTGCCCACTTCTAAAAATATTCCAGTCAAGCTTTCCTTTAAAAGAAAAACATGATAAGAATCTATCCCCATGGTAACCGTGTTTTAGGAGTAGTTTATTTTTCAACAGCTTTCCAAGCTGTTTGGTGGTAAGTGTTGCATAACTACCTCAAAGGTAAGAAGGGAGAAATAGAAAGGATATGGAGCTGAATGTCTGGTTTATGAACAATTTAAGGGGCTACAGCTGGGTGAGCCTTACATTAATTATATTCAAAGGTGAACATAATGGTGCTTGTGGTGATAGAGCTGTAACTCATTAGAAAGGTAAATTACCTTTCTTCATATATAAATTGCAGCCTTATGGATTAGTCTCTAACTGTATGGGAGACCACATGCAAGGACTTGATAAGACTAATAAAGATTTATAGTTATTTATAACTAATCTTACATTTAAATAAGGTTTATGAGGCTATCCCCCAAGTCTAAGGAACATTAAGAAGAAAATTTGTCTGAATTTAAAAGATGTTGCTATGTAAATGGTGGGTAAATGGTCTTTCACTGCTGACTTGTTCCATTTCACCTCAATAGGGGTTTTAATAAGCCAAACTGTGTGATGCCCTTCCCAGAGCAAATAAATCTCTAGAGAGGAGTTACACAGATTAAAGAGATTATCTGTGCAGCTAGGTTATTCACTAGCAAATCATGGGTCAAGAGTGGAGTTCAATGCGAAGGAGTTTACCTTTGCACTGAAATAAAGACATTGGACTCAGACATCTGTTTTGGAACATAAATGCAAAATGAATATGAACCTATTGAAAATACCATGACTTGGTTTAGGTGACCTTAGTCCTCAAACTGACATCTTTGCTCTTGAGCACTTTAAAGAGGTACTGTGCAGCAGATTTGCCTATTGAAAAATGTTGTTTTTTGTTTGTTTGTTTGTTTGACTTCTGCTTCCATGGGTTTTCCAAAAAAAACTCCTTACAACGGGACCAGTAAATAAACAACATTTATCGGTCCAGTTCTAAGAAGTTTTCTTTATATTGAGGTTCAATCCATGTTGAAAGCTGTAGTCTATGATCTTCATCAGTATTTTAAATTGTCTTCACTTTCAGCAAGTAATGTTGTATCATCTGTATATCCCATGTTGTTAATGAGTATTCCTCCAATCCTGATACCATGTTCTTCTTATAATCCATCTTCTCAGATTATTACTGATAATTACATGTTGAGGGCAATGTCTTTTTCATCTTTTTTTGTTCCTTACTGAGTAGTGTAGTACCTGGAACAAAGAAAGGAGAGAATTGAATCATATATTGAATTAATTACTTTATGTATGGTTAGATTGGTGTGGCACTGTAGAATCATTACTGGCCTTCGAACCACAAAGTTGGCAGTTTAAACTCACCAGCTGCTTGTCAGAAAGCCTATGAAGGGTCATTATGAATCAGATCTGACTTGACAGCACTTAGCAACAAAAACATCAGAAGATATTTGGATTGCTTTGTACACCCCTGCAAAATATGTGCTGGAATCCTAACCTCTATGCTGTAGATGTAATCCTGTCTGGAAATAAGTTATTCTTTGTTATGTAAATGAATTATTCCTGTAGGGTGTGTTCTAAACCTGATCACTTCTGAATTAGAAGGAGTAGCATAGACACAGAGACAACATATAAATATGGTAAATGTAGATGCCATGTATAGTTCACCAAGGAAGTGGGAAATGCCAGAATTACAGAAGCAAAAAAAAAAACATGTATCTCCTCCGAGAGGTGACATGAGAGAGCCTTCAATTAGAGTCAGTGGCCTTAGTTCATACTTCTAGCCTCCCAAACTTAAGAAAATAAACTTCCTTTTGATCTTGAATGGTTGAACACTCCATGATGAGAAAGTCACCCATTTTTGGTATTTATGTTAGGGTAAGGTGACCAATGATTTGTTTATTTCAAATACCTTCTTTAGACAGCATAACAGATGACTATACACATGGACCTTGCCAGATGGAAAACAAAGAAATCACATTGACTACATCTGTGGAAAGAGAAGATGGAAAAGCTCCATATCATCAGTGAAAACAAGGTCAGGGGCAGACGGTGGAACAGAACATCAATTGCTCATATGCAAATTCAAACTGAAGCTGAAGAAAATGAAAACAAGTCCA
>NW_006408687.1:3057590-3060501 GCF_000296735.1 Chrysochloris asiatica | reverse complement strand
AAAAAAAATAAATAAATAAAATAAAAACTGTAAAGAAACTCAAGGAGGCAAGGCTTGATGGCAGATAGGATAGAGGTGAAGTGAAGATCTCTGTCAGCAATACCACAGACAACAAGGTGAAGCAGGATCAGGGGCGAGCTCCAAAACTCTGAACCACATATGCAGAAATATTTAAAAAGTTTGAAGTCTTATAGCTAGTGGAACTTGTAGCAGAAGTAAGAAATCTCATACTTAAGAATCTGCTGGGTTCAGTGGCCCAGAGCCGACAACTTGGGTGAGACAAAATGGCAAGACCAAGAGGGGAAGCAAGCAGACCTGCCATGGACCTGTAGTCAGGAAAACTATAGAAAGAATCAACAGGACAAGAAGCTGGTTCTTTGAAAGGATTAATGTAATTGGCAAACCTAACAAAAGAAAAGAGGGAGAAGACACAAATAACACACATTAGTAACCACATGGGCAATGTCATAATGGAACCAAAGGAAATCAAAAGGATAATAACAGAGAACTGAAGAGATGTACTCCAAGAAATGTGAAAACTTAGAATAGATTAATACATTTTTACATAAACATGACCTACCTAAACTTACACAGCGTGGAGTAGAAAACCTGAATAGACCCATAACAAAAGAAGAAATTGATCAGGTTATCAAAAAACTCCCAACCAAAAAGTCCAGGCCCAGATGGCTTCACTGGTGAGTTCTATCAAACATTCAGGAAAGAGCTGTCACCAATTCTACTCAAATTACTCCAGAATATAGAGGAGGATGGAAAACCCCTAATACATTTCATGAAGCAAGCATAACCCTCATACCAAAACCAAGGAAAGACATCACTAAGAAAGAAAACAATAGACCAATATCCCTCATAAAAAAGGATTAAAAAATTCTTAACAAAATCCTAGCCAACAGAATCCAGTAGCACATCAAAAAACAAAACAAACAAACAAACAAAAAACATTATTACCAGTTGGGATTTATATCAGGGATGCAAGGATGGTTCAACATTAGAAAAACAATCAATGCATCCATCATATAAATAAGAAAAAAAGAAAAGAACCATATGATCATATTGATTGATGCAGAAAAGGCATTTGGCAAAATCCAACATCCATTCCTGATAAAAACCCTCAACAAAGTAGAAATTGAAGGGGGAATTCCTCAACATAATTAAGAGCATATATACTAAACTAACAGCCTACATTACTCTCAATGGAAAGAAACTGAAAGTCTTCTCTCTGCAAAAAGGAACCAGACAGGATAACATTTGTCACTACTCCTATTCAGTATTGTGCTGGAAGTCTTAGCAAGAGCTATACAGAAGACAGGGAAATTAAAGGCATCCAAATTGGCAAAAAGGAAGTAAAACTCTATTTGCAGATGATATGATCCTATACATAGAAAACCCAAAGATTCAGAAAAATATTTACTAGACCTCATTGGAAGATTCAGCAAAGTGGCAGGATATAAGATTAACATACAAAAATCTGTTGGATCCCTCTATACCAATAATGATAGTGCTGAAAAGGACATTAGGAAAGCAATACTATTTATAATAGCTGCCCAAAGGATGAACTATCTAGGAAAAAGACCCATAAAAATGGAAGAATATATCATGCCCCTAGATAGGAAGACTTAACATTGTGAAAATGTCAATACTGCCAAAAGCAATTTTCACATATAATGCAATCCCAATCCAGATTCCAATGACATTCTTCAAAGAGACGGAAAAAACTATTATAAACTTTGTGCGTAAAGGAAAGAGACACAGGATAAGCAAAGCACTGCTTAAGAAGAAGAATAAGGTTGGAAACCTCTCACTCCCCAATTTCAAAATTTATTACATGGGTACAGTGGTCAAAACAGCTTGGTACTGACACAATGAAAGATACATTGATCAATGAAACAGAATTGAGAATCCAGAAATTAACCCACTCACATACAGTCAACTGATTTTCAACAAAGTGCCTAAACATATTGCATGGGGAGGGTGTAGTCTCTTCAACAGATGATGCTGGCAGAACTGGAAACTAATATGCAAAAGATTGAAAAAGATGTTTACCTCACAACTTACACAAAAACCAACTCAGCATCAATTAAAGACCTAGATGTAAATCCCAGAATTATGAAGGCCATCAATGAAAAAATAAGGATAAATGTGAGGGCTCTAATGCAAAGGGAACCCATAAAATGGGGAAAAAATATTTTGCAATGACACATCAGACAAGGGATTCATTTCTAAAATGTATAGACAACTACAACAACTCTACAATAACAAGACAAATAACCCAATTAAAAACTGGGCACAGGACATGAACAAACACTTCACCAAGGAGATGATTGGGCAACCAACAAACATATTAAGAAATGTTCATGATCACTAGCCATTGTTGTTTCTGTTAAGTATCGTGGAGTCAGTTCCGACTCATAGTGACCCTGCACAGGGCTTCTGAGGCTGCAAATCTTTATGGGAGCAGAAAGTCTCATCTTTCTCCGTGGAACAGCTGGTAGTTTGGAACTGCCAACCTTGAGGTTACCATCTCAATTCATAACCACTATGCTACGAGAGCTCCTTTGTTGTTGTTGTTATGTTCCATGGAGTCAGTTCTGACCCATAGTGACCCTGCACATGTTTCCGAGGCTGCAAATCTTTACAAGAGCAGTAAGCCTCATCTTTCTCCCAAGGAACAGCTGGTAGTTTGGAACTGCCGAGCTTGAGGTTAGCAGTCCAATTCATAACTACTAGGCTACCAAAGCTCCTTTAGAGAGGTGCAAATCAAAACAACAATGAGATGCCATCATCTCACACCAGCAATAATGTCAGGTGCCATCGAGTCGGAACCGACTCATAGCGACTCCATGCACAGCAGAACGAAACAATGTTCGATCCTGGGCCAACCTCACCACCGCTG
>NW_006408687.1:3050594-3055975 GCF_000296735.1 Chrysochloris asiatica | reverse complement strand
TTTATCTTCTCGAGCTGATCTTTGAAATTTCCTGTTCAGCTCTTGCACCTCTTCAATTTTTCCATTTGCTTTGGCCCCCCTATGCTGGAGAGCAATAATAGCAAAGGCCAAAAAAACAGAGGACAATAAATGTTGGTGAGGATGTGGAGAGACTGGGACTCTCCTGCATTGCTGGTGGGACTGCAAAATTGGTCCAACCTCTATGGAAAGCAATATGGTGCTTCCTCAGAAGGTTGGAAATAGAAATACCTTGTTGTTGTTGTTGTTAAGTGCTGTTGAGTCTATTCCGACCCATAGCAACCCTGTATAGGGTTTCCAAGGTGCAGCTGGTGAGCTTGAACCGCCTACTTTGCAGTTCAAATGACTTTGCAGTCTGGTGTATTAACCTACAGTGCCACAAGATCCAGCAATTCCTCTACTTGGTATTTATCCACAAGAAATATAAGCCATAACATGAATAGATACATGCATACCAAAGTTCATAGCAGCACTATTTACAATAGCAAAAAATATGGAGACAGCTTAAGTGCCCATCAACTGAAGAATGGATAAACAAACTTTTGTACATATACACAATGGAATATTATGCTACCTTGAAGAACAACAAGGAAGCTGTAAACTATCACATAATATGGATTAACCTTGAGGACATTATGTTGAATGAAATTAGTCAGTCACAAAAGGAGAAATGCTGCATAGGACCACTATTGTAAAAGACTAAGATAAAGAACCCATAGTAAAAGGAGGAGAGGGGGATAGAAGAAAAAAAATTATATGCTGGTTACTGGGATGGGGGGTTCGGTGAGGGGAGAGAGGGGAAGATGGAGTATAGTGCAGGGAATAGACACAAGATAGTTTGGGTGCTTGGAAGGGCAATCAGTACACAAGAAGCGGGAGGGGAATGAAAGAACAAGGCAGATAGAAGAAGAGTTAGGCATGTTTTCAAGGGTTAAGTGGGACAGAGGTAAATAATGATGTTTGCACAACCTTGGAACAACAAGGCTCTGGGATACAGGGATTGAGCACGGTTTGAATGGGTGAAAGGCAGAAAATAATAATAATAATTTTAAAAAACTGTAGAGAAACTCAAAATACACAATGGCTAGAACAAAGTAGAAACTCATTTTTCACTCATAGAACAGTTTATGGCTTTCTCCATTGTCACTGAAAGCAACATTTTTATCTTACAACTCTAGAATTCCTTATGAATCTGTTTTTTACCTGCATAGTCAAGCCAAGCCATTCATTCATTCCAAGGGAAGAAAAAAAGAGAAGTGCAAGGCATGGAGCTTCCTTAGGGGACAGATTTCCATTCACACTGCAAAGGCCAACAAATAGTAACCTGATATCACTTAACTGGGCGAAGCCTGTAGATGCTCTCTGTTTGTTAAGACACTCAGAAATACAAAGGAAGAAGTGTATATTTCATTAGAAGGCAACTACCAGTCTTTATTTTGCATATTTTGTAAATTGTGAGATATTTCTAAAACACCTGTTCTGGTGTTCTTTGAGTGATTTTTAGAATGGTGATTAGATGGGAAGAGATATGTTTGGGTTCTCTCCTGTGGAGAGGAGGGTCTGTGTGGTAGGAATGTCTTTGAAATGGAGCCCGGACACCCCATCTTCCTAGGAAGCCTCATAAACTTTTGATCCAAGGCCAAATGGTTTGTGTCATATATGCATTGAAATCATTTCCCCTACCCTGTTGGAAAAAAAAAAAAAAAATGTAATGAAAACAAACAGCAAAAATTCCACATAATGGTGTGTTGTTTAAAATTTTAATTTTATTTTATTTTATGCATATTTTTATTTCTGTTGCATTTCTGACAAATACAGAAAACATTTCTAAGTTCTCTGAGAGAAAATTCAGTTTGGAATGTAAATGTAGGATTAAGAAACAATTTACAGCACTACTAAACAGACACATAAATGTGAACAAGGCTTTCTAATTAAGGCATTTTCTATTTGTAAGTCATGAAAACTTTATAATTAAACTATTTTGAAGCATCAATCAAGTGATAAAACTTTACTAATGTGGATGAGAATTTCAATGTTGGAATAATTTATCTTTCCCTTTCCTTTAGCATTTTACTGGGTCATGGCAATTCAAGCATAATTCATTTCTGCCTATATGTGACCTCCAGAACTTTACTTTTATTCTGCTGTTGTTATTGTTGTTAGGTACCATCGAGTCAGTACCTATTCATAACGATCTTATGGACAACAGAACTAAACACTGCCCAAGTCTGTGCCAAGCTCACAATTGTTGCTATGCTTGAGTCCATTGCTACTGCCATTGTGCCTGTCTATTTCATTAACAGTCTATTTTCTTCTTTTTCTCTGACCCTCCACTTTATCAAGCATGACATCCTTCTCCAGGGACTGGTTCCTCCTGATAAAATGTCAGAAATATGGGCCTCCAAGGAGCATTCTGGCTGTAATTCTTCCAACATAGATTTGTTTGTTCTTCTTGCAGTCCATTGTACTTTTAATATTCTCCTCCAGCACCATGACTCAAATGCATCAATTCTTCTACGGTCTTCCTTATTCACTGTCCAACTTTCACATGCATATGAGGCTACTGAAAATACCATGGTTCACCTTAGTCCTCAGATTGACATCTTTACTCTTGAACACTTTAAAGAGGTCTTGTGTAGAATATTTGCCTAATGCAATACTCTGATGTCACATTTTTCTTTATATAATCTACCTTCTTCAATTATTTTCTCAGCATACACACTGAATAGGTACAGTGAAAGAATACAACCCTGTCACAGCCTTTCCTAATTTTAAACCATTCAGTGTTCCCTTATTCTGTGCAAACAACTGCCTCTTGATCTATGTACAGGTTTCTCAGAAGCACAATTAAGTGTTCTGGAATACTCATTCTCAACAATATTGTTCATAACTTGTCATGATCCAACAATGGACAACCTTTGTGTAGTCATTAAAGCACAGGTAAACATCTTTCTAGTATTCTCTGTTTTCATCCAAGACCCATCTGACATCAGCAATGATATCCCTTGTTCTACGTCTTCTTCTGAGTCCAGGTAGAACTTCTGGCAGTTCCCTGTCAATTCACTTTTTTTTTTTTTTGATGTTTTATTGTGAATTATGTGGTAGTTTACATAAGAGAACATTAGCTTTACATTCATCCCATCATATATCGTTCCATTGCCATGGTTACAAACCCCTCCATGCATCATCAACCAAACAAAGGATATACCCTGCAAGCCTGCTCCCGGTCATCTGTACACAGCCCCTCTCCCTCTCTGGGTCTAGAGTTCCAGCTGCTCCATCTCTCCATGTCATTGTCTCTGCCTCCATCTCTCTTGTCACTGTTTTTCTGGGTAGGGTCCCAAACTCCGCTATTCTCCCTTGATGGCCACAGGGCCCTCCTCTCTTGGACTACAAGGTCAATCACTCCCCTCCTTTTGCTACAAAATGTCTACCTTTACATTTCCAATCATTTCCTCACAATCACTCTTGATAGCAATTATTCACTATTGTACCACAAGAGACCTATTCCTATCTCCTTTCATCAGCCCAGCCCAGACAGATTGGATACTACTCAGTGGAGATTCTACCTTCCTGCATGCCCTCTGGATCTAGGCTCCCTCTTGAAAGCTTGTAAGCCGGTCACTTCTTGCCTTTGTAGTAAACCCCCATTTTGGCATTTTGGGTAGCCAATGTCTAAATTGCCCATCCCTGTCTACTCTGTGTATGGAGGGGGTGGGAATGATCCTTGTTATAAAGATTTGTTTCCTCTTTTGAGCTACTGCATCCTTAGGTGTAGGTCAAGTTCATCAAATTTTATCAGATTACTCTTTTTTTCCTCTTCTTTCTCCTTCTAATTGAGCTCTGGTCATCCAGTCATGGAAGCCAGGTCAAAGGGGTATTATCTGCAAGTGTAGGTGTTCTTAGCATATGCCCTTTCTTCTTATCAGCTGGACACTTCACTCTCCACTGTAGTTTTCTGTGGCTGTCACTGACTCTAATTCTTTCATTAAATCTATTAGAGTTTGCTTTATATATTATGAAGCTCTTTCATTGGGAACATAAATATTTATTATGGTTATGTCATCGTGTTCATTTGTCCATCTACTCATGAGATAAAGTCCATCTTTATCTGTTATGCTGGCTTTTGCCTTAAAGTTTACTTTATCAGAGATAAGTTTTGCCACACCTGTTCATTTTATATTGCAATTAGCTTGGCATATTTTTTCCATCCTTTGACTTTTAATCTGTGTTTTTCTCTGTGTGTAAGATGTGTCTCTTGCACGCAGCATATTGAAGGATCTTGTTTTCTTATCCATTCTCCCACCCTCCATCTCCTAACTGGTGCATTTAATCCATTTACATTCAGTGTAATTATTGATTTGTTGTTGTTAGATGCCATCGAGTTGGTACCCAATCATAGCTACCCTATGCACAGCCAAATGAAACATTGCCTGATCCTAGGCCAACCTCACTACTGTTGCAATGCTTGAGTTTATCGATGCTGCCACTTGGCCAAACCATCTCGTTGGGGGTCTTCCTCTTTTTCTCAGACCTTCCACCTTACCAAACATGATATCCTTCTCCAGCAACTGGTCCCTCCTGACAAAATGTCTGAAGTGTAGTATGAGTGACCAAGTTTGGCCATCTTAACCTCCAAGGAACACTCTGGTTGCACTTCAATTGGTTCTTTTGGCAGCTCATGGCAAGTTCCATATTCTCCTCAAACACCAAAACTCAAAACCACCAATTCTTCTATGTTCTTCCTTATTCACTGTCCAGCTTTTGCATGCATATAAGGTTATTGAAAATACCAAGGTTTGGGTCAGGCCCACCTTAGTCCTCAAGCTGACATCTTTGCTCTTCAACACTTTAAAAAGGTCTTATGCAGCAGATATACTTAATGCTATATCTGGTATTAACAACAACTACAATGAGGTATAGATCACAGAATCAACATAAATATCCAATCAACGATTGCTATACAGGGTCAGTATGAGTGAGGACTGACTTGGCACTTAACAACAACATATGCTTAATAAAGTTGGGCAAGGAATAAGGAAGACCATAGCAGAATATTGTCAGTTAACAAGAGGTCATAACGGAGCAGGGTGACTCCAAATCCAATCTGAGTGTATCTTTATAAAAGAGAAGAGACAAAGAGGAAGAACAGGTATAGGAACAGTGACCTATAAGCCAAAGAATGCCTGGAGAAACCAGAATCCTAAAGAAACAAGAAAAGGTCTTCCCCCTTAGGTGGAATCCTGAGTCCCATCCACAACCTTGTGAGAAGAGACATTCCCACTAGAAAGGACAAGCAGACTGGAACAGCTACAGTGACAGAAGATACATCTTCATTATGAACCTGATCTATACTCAGAGCA
>NW_006408687.1:3041885-3049434 GCF_000296735.1 Chrysochloris asiatica | reverse complement strand
CTGGGCCAACCTCACCACCGCTGCCACCCCCGAGTCCATCAATGATGCCACCTGGCCGATCCATCTCGTTGGAGGTCTTCCTCTTTTTCCCATCCCTATCAACCCTGTATACAGAGAGGATAGGATTGATACTTGATATGAAGACTCCTTCCCTCTTAGTTAGTATTTTGAGCTACTACAACCATAAGTATAGGTCAAGTTCATCAAATTGTAGTAATTTACACTTGTTTCTTTTATCAAAAATTGTTTTTTCATCTTCCTCTAGTCAAGTTCTGATCATCAACTCATCAAGGTTAGGTCAAATGGGTACTATCTACAAGTTTGGGCATACTTGTGCATCTCCCCTCACTTAATATCAACTGAATATTTCACTCTCAGCTCTTGTCCTCTGTGGCTATGTCTTTTTCCATGGGCTTAGTTGTCCCCAGGTCTCACCACACTTCGGACCAACCAGCCCTTCCTCTTCTCTCGCTCATCTCCAGGTCGATGCGAGTCTATGGAACATGGTCAAACTCAGCCATTATCTTCATTGCTGCCTTTCCCCCTCTTCCACTCACCAGTAGACCACCATGGTCACCAGAAATCTTACATGCCTGTTCATGTGTTCCCTCTGAGTTTTGGTTTTGGAGGGGGGTTTGTCCTGAAGGGACTTGATTGCTTGCCTTGATGGCTGTGAGTTTGAGATATTTTGTATGGTAGCCCTAGGAAAATAATATACCAGATATGCAATAATTGTCATCTAAATAAATAGATGATCCTTGGATGGATATTTATATTGATTCTGTGATCTATACCTCATTGTAGTTGTTGTTAATACTATTGAATTGGTCTAACACATAGTAACCCTGTATAGTGTATCTGAGGAGTGGCTGGTGGGTATGAATGGCTGACCTTGTGGTTCAAGCTGACCTTGTGGCCCAGTGCTTATCTTACAGTGCCACACCTGGACTTTACACTTCATTAGAAGTTTATAATAACCTCCTGATGTTCAGATAAAGAGACAGAGGCACAAATAATTTAGGCAATGTTCACAAAGTTACATTCACAGTAGAAGGAAACACTGATCATTCATTAGTCATCCATTGTGATCCATAGGTTTTCTTTGACTGATTTTCAAAAGTAGATCACCAGAGTTTTTTACTAGCTTATTTCAAGGCACTCCAGCATCATAGCAACACTCAAGCTTCCACTGACAGATGGTGGTGGCTGGACAGAGAGTTCTATCACAGAACCATCAATGTCACCCCAATATTGTTTATGGGCTCAATGCTCATAAAGTATTATCTTTCATACCTGGGGTTCCTTTGTCACCACAGTTTCTTAAAATTTAATAGGTTTCTTTCTTATTCTCTATGGATTAAATCTATGTGTGAATAATCATAGCCAAAGAGCTTGTTCTTAGTGGCATACCTGCCTACACTCCTCTTTCTTATATAATAAAGGTATTGCCATAAGAAATGGGGGAAAATGTCTCCATTCGTGGCACTGTCCATTTGTTCCTCCTGGCCTACTATGTACCTTCTCCATCCTTAAATGAGTAAATATTTCCCTAGTTCAAGCTTACTCTTTTCTCTTACTCATATTTCACCCCACATCCTGGATACACCTTGATTAAAATACCCCCTTAATCTTTCTACATATATTGCTCCCTGCTCTCATCTACAGAGACATGTCCATTCTTACTAATAATTGCAAAAGTAGTCAGTTTATTAAATGAGCTGAATTCCATGGACTAACAAAACAGAAAATAGTTTAAGCTTTGTACCATTTATTCCTTTCAACATACTGTCTGATCTTTCCTCCATACTTTAGACGACATTTTAGAAAGTTCTCACAAATTTTAGTTGGTTTCAGCCCTTAAATAAAAGTCATTTTTGTAACTCTGATTTTAATGCATTGAAAAGTGCAGTGCAATCAAAGTTTCAATCTTACATACAATTAAAAACTGTCCTACTCTCCAATAATTCAATAATGACCCTTCATTTGAAGGATACTGTGGGAAAGGGGGACTTGTTTTGTCACTCTCCTTTCATTATATGCCTTTTGCTTTTGACTTCTCCAGGATTAGAGCAGAAAAAGAAGTAATTAAAGAGTACAAAGTCTTATCTTCCTAAAACTGTTGTGATATAATTATCTGTGTCCTCTGTCACTCTGATGCAGCCAATGCATACACAACTAGCTCCCAGCTTTACCTCCTAAGTACCTAACATAGTGGTTACAAGTCAGGCTGCCAACCTCAAGGTCAGCACTTCGAAACTACCAGTGGTTCTGTGGGAGAAAGATGAGGCATTCTGTCCTGTAAAGATTTACAGCCTCAGAAACCCTGTGCAGGGTTGCTATGGGTCACAACCGTCTCCACGGTACTTAACAAAAACACCTAGTATACCTCATCTATTCTCATACTGGTACTTTAGAACAGGGTCCACTCTGAGAAGCTCATGCTTGGCTAATTCCCTTTCCATCACTTGACCAATAGGAAATTGATGCATCTTGCACCACCAAATGGTGGAAATGTAAATTGACCAACTTTTGACTTCTGTCTTTATTCCAGTATATCCCCTACCTCCAGAATTCTCCATGTAGAAGACAGGCATCAGCCCATATTCTTATAATTGTTTTCAATTTAAGGAGATGCATGTGATATTCTTCCAATTAATTATTTTCTTTCGTTTCTTCTCTCTCATAGCAATATCTGGACTGGCACTCTGTAGTTCAATTAATAGGAATGGGGTATCCATCTCTCCTTCACCTCTGAAGCAGTTTCTGAAGGCTTCCTTCAAGTTAGAGAGAGCAAATAGGACCCCATGTCTCCACCAATCATTCTCTGGGGATTCTCTTCTTGCAACTATCTTTAAGAATTTTTATTTTGTTCTAAGAGAGCTTATGATCCAGTACAAGTTTGTTCTTTTGAAATAATCTGCATAGATCTTATAGTGAGCAGATCTATTCAGATTTTGTAAGTACTTAATAATAGTGTACTTGGAAACAGTATATTAGCCTAAAATGCCAAGTCACCCCATTTATCACCCAACTAATAAAAAGAGGAAGACCTCAATGAGATGGATTGGCCAAGTGGCAGCATCTATGAACTTAAGCATGGCAACAGTAATGAGGTTGGCCCAGGATCGAGCAGTGTTTCGTTCTGCTCTGCATAAGGTCACTATGAGTTGGTACTGACTTGATGGCATCCAACAACAACAAAAACAATATATGTTGAGTTACTTACTATAAGACAGGTACTGCACTAAAACTTTGCATCATTTTTTTTTATTTATCTGTCTCAATCTTATGAAACAGATACATTTATTATTGTATTATACAGATAAGAACAATCAAAGTTTAGTTGAAATTTTTATGCCAAAGTCACATGGCTGACACATGTCTGAACTGAAATTCAAAGCTGGGTAATCTGACTTTGGAGCCAGCAACACTGTTCATTGAGCATTCTTGCCTCCCTTACATTCACTAGGGTGTCTCTAACCTGAGGAAATCATTCCACTAGATCAGAGACTTCAATCTATGACTTGCTGTCAGTTCTAATAAAATAAGTTTTATTGGCGAAGAGTCATGCCCATTATCTACATATCTTGTAGGGCTGCTTTCACTCTAGAAATGCAGGATTAAATAGGGGTAACAAAGGCTGTATGGGCTACAAAACTGAAAATGTTTCCCATCACTCTGTGTAAAAAAGTGTCAACTCCTGCTATAAATGATTGATTCAGAAAATCGACTCAAACTCTGTAGCCACCTGTCGTGTTTCCTCAGGTGATGGTTCTCTCTTAGCTGTTCAGGGCTTTCATTGTTCCTTTGGCCACTATGGATATTAGTTTTACAACCCTAGAAATTCACCCTTTGAATTGAGCAGGCCTCTCAGACTTGTACAGAACCCTAAAGTGAATGTTGAATATGTGTTAGGAAGAACCATATGGAATTATTGATATTTTGCCATTTTTTTTTATAATCAATAATGGAAATTTCACATATCTTAACTAAAATATTATATATTTTTCAAGTGAAGAAGATGTGGGGTTTGGATTATGTTTTTAACTTGCCACATATGTGACTTTAGGAGGGTTATTAAACTTCCTCAAGTCTCATTCTCCTCACCTGTAAAATGGGAAAGGTAGCAGCGTTATCTTCTTAGAATTGGTGTAAGAATCACAAATATTGTACAAAGCACCAAGTACAATGTTTGCTGAGATGTAAGTTCTTAATGGATGATAGGGTTGTTGTTTTTTTTAACTTTTTTTTTCTCATGAATTGAGATATCACATGCATCTCCTTCAATTGAAAAAAATTATATCCCATCCATCTCTTTAAATTGAAAACAATTATAAGAATATGGGCTGATACCTGTTTTCTACATGGAGAAATCTGGAGGTAGGGGATATACTGGAATAAAGACCAAGTCAAAAGTTGGTCAATTTACATTTCCACCATTTGGTGGTGCAAGATGCATGAATTATCTATTTGATAATTCATACACATTTTATTTCATATCATTGTTGTTGTTGTTGTTAAGTGTCATCGAGTCAATTCCTACCCACAGCAACCCTGTATACAAGGAGCAGCTGGTAAGCTTGAACCACCAACTTTGCAGTTTAAATGACTTTGCAGTCTGCCGCATTAGCCCACAATGCCACAATACCCAAAATGTAACATCACTTATCCTACTTCCTCTCTTTGTTTCCTGTTCTTCCTTTCTAAACCTTCTGAACTTTGTCTTTGGGTAAATGTTGTCCTTCTGATCACAAATTGTTGATTATTCTGAGGAGTGGGTACCACCCTAGTGCTAGTGTTCTTCTTATAGATTTATATATTGTTTGGCTGCAAATTGAACCATGGGGGTGAGTTCATTTCCAGACCAGAAGGGTGACTTGTGAGTTGAATCAGTCTCCATCTGATCAGTAAGTCTGGTCTTTTATTGAAATGATTTTGAGTTTTGTTCCACATTTTTCTCCCATTCTATTCAGGACCTTCTACCATGGTCCCTTTCAGAACAGATGGTATTATTAGTCTGGAACCATTTATTTCCTTTTTATTGTGAAGACTGATGTTCACATGTTCTCCTTGTCCATTGGACTGGACTGATTGTTTCCAAATGTCTTTGACTTTCATCACTTTTCTTTCTTCAAGGTAAGGAGAGACTAATACTTATTGATAATTATTATAATTAGCAATAAGGTACTGATCAAGTACCCCTCTCCTTGAGGCCCAGCCTTGCTGGAACCATTGACCTGCCTCTGTGTACACAGATTATCCTAGGAATCTCTTGGCCATATTTTCTCATAAACACACACACATATACACCATTTGAAGCTTAACTTCTGACCTGAAATATGCAATATTGATAAACACTTGTCAATGGGATAAGTGATGTTACATTTTGGGTATTGATTTCTGGTGGTGGTGGTTATGTACTGTCATGTCTATTTTAACTTACTGAGATATTATATAGAGTTTTTGAGGCTGTAAATATTAACGGGAGCAGAAAGCCTCATCTTTCTCCCATGGAGCGGCTTGTAGATTCAAACTGTTGACCTTGCAGTTACCTGCCCAACTTGTAACCCACTACGCTGCCAGTACTGATTGTTGTTGTTGTTAAGTGCTGTTGAGTTGGTTCCAATCCTTAACGAGCCTGTATAGGTTTTCCAAGGAGAGGCTAGTGGGTTTGAACTGCTGATCTTGCAGTTCAGACTGACCTTGCAGTCCAGCACATTATCTTGCAATGTCACACCATTTAAAGAAGAGCAGTACTTTGCAGTCATCTGGAGACCTCACATGAAGGATATATCAGTATGGTTCCTTTTATCTAAACAGAAATCTAACTACTTTGTTTTGGTGGTGGCAGTGTGTTGTGGTGGTTGCAGTGTGTTGTGGAGTCAGTTCCGACTCATAGCAACCCTGTACAGGGTTTCCGATGCTATAAATCTTTACAGGAGCAGAAAGCCTCATCTTTCTCCCATGGAACAGCTGGTGGTTTTAAACTGCTGACATTGAGATTAGCAGTTTAGATTGGCTGGTGGGTTTGAACTGCCAACCTGTATTGTTTGACTGAAATGGATTTCCCAGGGTGAGCTCAGTTTCAGGTTTAAAGAATGTCTCAGAGGTTCCACTAGTCTGTTTCAGATGAGAAAATCTAGTCTGTTTTTATGTTTTTAAATTTTGTCTTACTTTTTTTTTTCTACTTCTATTCAGTGCTTTATCTGATTTCTCTCCAAGCTTGTTCCTTAGCAGAATTAATTGTACTTTCTATCATTCCATTACATTGGGTACAACTGTTATTGTCATTGATGTTAAGTGTCATTGAGTCAATTGCGACTCATAGCAACCCCTTGTAAGGTTTCTGAGGAGTGGCTGGTGGGTTTGAACTGCCAACCTTGTGGTTCAAACCTACCTTGCGGTCCAATGCTTATCCTACAGCACCACAAGTACAAGTGTTTTTTCTTGCATTCTTCAGGTAGTATTACCAACCAGTGTTTATATCTACTGTCTTCCTTTCTGGAGCATGACAGAACAATATAGATAGTTGGTGAAAACATGCATTGCATGTGGTCAGCACTTGACACATATTGAAAGCCTGCATGATTAGTAGTTTGTCCATTATAGGTCTTTGGGGTCTACTAGGACCTCCATCTCTTGTGAAGCATCTTCTACTACCTCTAAGGAATGGGAAAGATTCCACATTATGAAATAATAGCAACGCATGTAAAATGCTTCTGAAATAGTCCTCAGATTTTCTTCTAATACAGAAAGAGAGACACCACAGAAGTTCTGCTTCAATACTCATAGTTCCTAAACACCGGTATATTTATGATTAAATGGGTATTTTTACTTGTTGAAATCTCTGTTGAAAATCTCTGCCTCCTTCTTTTCATCTTGGCTCCTTGGAGTTCTGCCTTTTTTGACAGACATTTCCCTGAGGAAGTTAAAGATTCGCTGGCATTCTTCTCAGGTCAGAGATGGATGAGGTATGTGGATTTGTTGATGTTCACTCAGTATTTTTAGCCCAGGACTATCAAAAGTAGAGACAGTAACAGGTTGACTTTTATTGCATATGAAGTTTTGCATCTCTCCCATGAAAGTCTATTTCTTCAAAAGGATGTATTTTAACTGGTGTTTGCAGTAGTTGTCCCTGATGATGTCCAACGCTGCTGTCTGCACCTGGAATTTGACAATCTCTTCTATGTCTCATGATTGCCAGACACCTTCCTACTTCTTAAAAGGGTAAAGAACATTGTTGGTGAATTACGTGTCAAAATAATCAGACTTAAAGACTTTAATAATAAATAATTTAGTTAAACTTGTTTTTAAAGCCTGTGAATTTTTGTCCATCTTAGGAAGTGCCCACTAGAGAACTTATTAGATACTTATTAAATAGGCTCAGATATTGTAGAAAGAACACTAGATTCCAATTTACAAGTCTAGACTAGCCTCATTCAAACAACATTGTTGTAATTGTTGTTAAGTGACATCGAGTTTATTTTGACTCATAGCAACCCTGTATGTATAGAGTTTCTGAGGAATGGCTGGTGACTTTGAACCACCA
>NW_006408687.1:3039978-3041000 GCF_000296735.1 Chrysochloris asiatica | reverse complement strand
GGCTGTTAATGAGGCTTCCTTCAATCCAGATGCCATGTTATTCTTCATACAGTCTGGTTTCTTGGTTTACTTATCCAAAATATAGATTGAATAATATGATGAAATGATACTATACTGACACAAAACTCTTCTGATTGTAAACCATTTAGTATCCCCTTGTTGTGTTCAAAGGACTGCATCTTGGTATATGTATAGGTCCCATACAAACACAATCAAGTGTTCTGAAATTTCCATTATTCGCAATATGTTCCAAGGTGTGCTATGATCCACATAGTCTAATGCATTTGTATAGTCAATAAAGCACAAATCAACATCTTTCTGTTATTCTCTGCTTTCAGACAAGATCCATCTAATATTAGCAATAATACATATACCACTAACAACTCCTCTGAAAGGGATCACATCAGAAGGTCTTGGATAGAACTGTAAAAAATATAGATAAAGCTCAAAATCATAAAAATGACCAGGTTTCTGGTCAAATAGAGACTGGTAGGATGCTGAGACTATGACCATTGGTTATTCTTCAGACCTAGAACTGAACTTACCTCCTTGGCTAAATTTTTAGCCAAGCAATAGATAGGTGAATAGGGAGGATAGGAACAGTAGTATTAGGAGGGTAATAACATTAGTGAGATACATATGTTGTAGAATGGTCAACCTTTCAAGATCAAAAGGCAACATTTACCCAAGGACAAAATTCAAAAGTATTGGGCAAGAAGGAGGCATGGCATCAAGAATCACAGAGAAGAGTGGGACAGGTGGTGCTATTACACTGAGATGATTACAATCATTAAGTTGGAATGAAATGCATGATTGTTGAAAGTAATACTGATGATATGCTTTACAAACCTTCATTCAATTCAAAATAAAAAGTAAGAAAATAAAAAGGTATTTTCCAAAGAAAAGGTATTTGCAATGAATAAATTGTTGGTCTTGCAAAATTCTCTCATGCTGTGTCCAATATCATTTCTATCGCTAAGGTCATAGTTGTCTACTACAGATCCTGCCTCTTTGCTTCCAAC
>NW_006408687.1:3037250-3038732 GCF_000296735.1 Chrysochloris asiatica | reverse complement strand
CAGCAAGAGATAAACTTCAAACCGGTCTAACTTTGGAACTGAGATGGGGTGTGTAAATCAATTTTAAACAAAGTGTTTGTTTCACAAGGTAAACTTACTTGAAGTATGCAGATTTGAATAAAGTCATCATATAGAACACTCATTCAAAGCTAGGCTCATGCTGAATAAGTAAAATCTAATTCATCTGTAGGGTCTAAAAAGTGTATTAGAAATGGTATAAAGGTGAAACAAGAGCAGGGAATTCAACTTGCAGGACTTAGACTTTACCACAAGAGGGCGAAGTTATTCCAGCTATTACAAGGTCAGAAGGAAACAGTACATAGAAGACGGTGAATGCTTTCTATAGGAGATATATTTGTAATCGTTTTTCTTTTTAAAAATGTGTGTATTTAACTATTGTGAGTCATGTGATGAAAACTGGTAATTGCTTGGAATTGGAAAGATCAAAGAAAAGGAAGATCATGGAAAATACCCAAGAGGAAAACAGTTGGGACCCAGTCTCTGAAGGCTTACACAGGAGCCCTCTTCTATAGCATTTTTCACACAAGCAGGTCCTTGACAGCATTGCGACAAATGAGTATGAGATATCTAACTGGATGTGAGTCTGGTGTCTAATTCATTCTATGTAAAATTACAAAAAAATATTCTTCAAGAAAGCTTATACCAAAACCTTTGGCCACTTCAGTTAGATCAGGGATATAGAAAGGATCCAGAAGAAGAAGGGATGTTAGTGAAGGACTGTGGTTATGAAAATTGTAAAGAGATTTCTTTTTTAAAGGTTCTGGCTGTATTGTGTGTCACTATCCCATTTCTCTTTAGTAAAAGGATAATGAGGTTTCTATCTTTCAAACCTATTCTAGAAATGGGATTTAAGAGGACCACTCAGGGGACATTGAAATGGGTTCCCCAGTTGGAAGACACAAATGCTTTGTGCTTATCCCATGCCTGGAAAGCTGAATGGATTCCTGGACAGGATTTGGCTCTCTCTCACCAGGAATCCAAAATCCAAAAGAAGAGAATGGCTGTTTTGATCACTGGCTCTTGATCATATACTACCTCATGAAATGGTTGAACTTTGACAATTTCCTTTTGTTACAGTGACTCTGTGTATTCCTTCCATCTTCTTTTGATGCTTTCTGCCTCATTCAATCATTTGCCCAGAGAAGCCTTCAATAACAGAAGTTGAGGCTTGAAGTTTTTCTTCAGTTCCCTCAACTACAGAAATGCTGAGCGCATTCTTCCCTTTTGGTTTTCTAACTCTAGGTCTTTGCCCATTTAAAAATAATATTTGATTATGTCTTCTTGAGCTGACCTTTGAAATTTTCTGTTCAGCTCCTGTACTTTCTCATTTCTTGCATTTGCTTTAGCATCTCTACACTGGAGACCAAGTTTCAGAGTCTCTTCTACAAAAAAGACAATTTTGGTCTTTTCCTTTCACTTTCTTTTTGTATGATGTTCTTGATGTCATCCCACAACTCTTCT
>NW_006408687.1:3034315-3036940 GCF_000296735.1 Chrysochloris asiatica | reverse complement strand
TGTGTGTTCCATCTGGTGAAGTGTACGTGTATAGTCATCTTTTATACTGTTTGAAAAGGTGTTTGAAATGAACGAATCAACAGTCTTGTAGAATTATATCATGCAATCTCCAGCATCATTTTTATTACCAAGGCCATATTTTCCAACTACTGATCCTTTCTCTTTGTTTCCAGCCTTTGCATTCCAATCAGCAATCATTATCAAAATATCTTGGTTGCATGTTTGATCAATTTCAGACTGCAGAAGTTTGTAGAAGTCTTCAATTTCCTCCTCACTGGCTTAGTGGCTGGTGTGTAAATTTGAATGAGTGGTTTTTACTGGTCTTCCTTGTAGGCTAATGGATATTATCCTGCCACAGACAGTGTTGTACCTCATGACAGATCTTGATATGTTCTTTCTGACAATGAATTTGACTCCATTTCTCTTCAATTTGTCATTCCTGGCATAGTAAGCCATGTGATTGTCAGATTCAAAATGGCCAATATGAGTCCATTGCAGCTCATGAATACCTGGGATATCAATGTTTATGCATTATATTTAATTTTTGACAGTTTCCAATTTTTCTAAATCCATACTTCATACATTCCATGTTTCAATTATTAATGGATGTTTAAAGCTGTTTCTCTTCATTTTAGTTGTGCCTTATCAGCAAATGAAGGTTCCAAAGGCTTTACTCCATTTGTGTAATCATGGTCAACTCTAATTTGAGGAGGCAGCTCTTCCCCAGTCACATTTTGAGTGTCTTCCAACCTTAGGGGCTCATTTTCCAGCACTACATGTGACAGTGTTTCACTGCTACTCATAAAGTTTTCAATGACTAAATATTCAGAAGTAGTTAGTCACTCCTTTTCCTAGTCTGTCTTTGCCTGGAAGCTCATCTGAAACCAGTTCACCCTGGGCAACCCTGCTGGTATTTCAAATACCAGTGGCATAGCTTCCAGCATCACAACAACACACAAGCCACTACAGTAAGACAAACTGAAAGACGAGTGGTAAACTTGTATGTTTACGTATGTTTTAATGCTTTTGCTCCTTTAGAGAACCCAGCCTAAGACACTCTTTAAATATAAAGTTAAACTATTACATGAGGTTGTTTTTAACTAAACAATTGACTGGCTCATAAAATAAAAAGTTTCATACATGAGTATTGTGTTTATTTGAAAAACAAATCATTTATATGAGATCATCCGTCAACATTGGCTCTATAGCAAAAATGAGAAGTCAAGAAAGGAGAGAAACTAGATTACTAGAAACAATAGCCAGAGCAGAAATAATGAGAAACATGACATACTGTGAAACGTATAAACCAATGTCATGAAAAATAATGTGTAGACATTTAAAATGGAAACTTAATTTACTGTATAAACTTTCACTGAAAAGACAATAAAAATAGTATCCATAAAAAAACAAGACATCCATAAAATGGAAACATTCTTAGCATCAACTAATAAATAAAAGAGATGCAATGACTTGTAGATTAAATGACTGTCTTCATTAGTTAGTGTTGCTATAACATAAATACCACAAATGGATGGCTTTAACAAACAAAAATGCATTTTCTCACATTTTAGGAGTGTGAATTTAGGGTACTGAGACTAGAGGAATTTAGCATTAGCAGTTCTGTGGTGTAGATGTTGGGTTCTGAGACTAGAGGAATTTAACATTAGCAGTTCTGTGGTGTAGATGTTGGGCTGCTAATTACAAGGCCAGTGATTTAAACCCACTATTCACTCTGTGCGAGAAAGATGAGGATGTCTGCACAAATAAATATTTACAGTCTCAGAAACTTTATATAGTATCACAGTGAGTCAGAATTTACTCCATGGCAGTGGGTTTAATTTTGAGTTTTTAGCTCTAGGGGGAAGACTTTCTCTTTCTGTAAGCTCTGGTGGAAGCTCTTTGACTCTTCAGCGTGTTTTCTGTTTCTTTGGAGGTCAATTTCCCTCCTTACCTATTTCTTTCCTCAGCTTGTTTGTTGTTAGGTACATGCGGGTTGGTTCCAACTCAAAGTGACCCTAGAAATAATGCTCAATACTGTGCCTCATAATTGTTATATTTGAAACCATTGTTCTTGTCACTGTGTCAATTAATGTTGTTGGAGCTCTTCCTTGGTATTTGCTAACCCTCCACTTTTCCAGTGATGATGCCATACTCCAGGAACTAGCCCCTCCTGATAATATGTCCAAAGTCTCACCTTCTTTGATTCTAAGGCGCATCCTGGCTGTATATTTTTCAACACAGATTGGTTTGTTCTTCTGGAAGTACATGATACTGTTAATATTCTTCTCCAACTTTATATTTCAGAAGCACTAATTCATCTATGATCTTTATTATCCATTGTCCAACTTTCACATGCATGTGAGGCTATTGAAAATGTTGTGACTTGGGTCAGAAACACCTGACAATACATCATTTGATTTCTTGACAGATGCTTCCATGATTGTTGATGATGAATCCAAACAAATTGAAGTCTCTGACAACTTCAATATTTTTTCCATTTATCATGATCTTATTTATTGCTCCAGTGGTGAGGATTTTTGCTTTCTTCACATTAAGGTAAAATTCACACTGAAAGCTGTAGTCTTTGAACTTCATCAGTTGAGTATTTTAAGGTCTCTTTACTTT
>NW_006408687.1:3028678-3030635 GCF_000296735.1 Chrysochloris asiatica | reverse complement strand
AGTCCTCTGCTGCTCTATCTGTATGCCATTGCCCCTGCCAAAATCTCTGTTTTCACCTCTCTTCTTCTGGTTAGGATCCCTTGCTCTCCTCATGCTCTTCCCTCTTGATGGTCCTAGGGTCCTGAAATGACATATTAATACTCCCTGTTTTTAGTTACACCTCTTCTACATTTACATTTGTAACAATTGTCATTAGTCCTGATAGCAATTGCTCACAATTGAATCATAAAATTCTAACCTCATCATCACCAGACCCAATTGGACAAGAGGAAAACTATTCAGTAGGGATTCTAACCTACCTTCCTCATTCTGACATTAAAAATCCTCATGAAAGTTTGTAAGCCAGTCACTTTGTGCCTTTATAGCTCCCAATTTTGATAGCCTAAGTTTAAGTTGCCCATCCTTATCAACCCAGTGTACTGAGGAAGGAAACTTGATCCTTGATGTGAAGAATCCTTCCTTTTCAGTTGGAATTTGGGGCAAATTCATTCATTAGCAAAAGTTCGGTTCATCAAGTTGTAGCAATTTACACTTCTCCCTGTATCAAACTGCTTTATTTTATTTTCATCTAATCGAGTTTTGGTCAGCAAGCCATCCATAGTAGGTCAAATGGGTACTATCTGCAAGTTAGGGAGTTCTCACTTGCCCCGCCCCAACTTCAGTCCAGATGGCTGCTTCTTTTTTAACTCTAGCCCCCAGTGGCTAGGTCAGTATCCTTGGATTTGGGAGATCACACATCTCTTTGAACGTCCAGCCATCCAGTCCTTCCTCTTCTGTTTCTCATCTCATGGTCATTGGGTATCTGTGGAATATAGCCAATCTCAGCCCATGTCTTCATTGCTGCATTTCCTCCACTTCCACTCACAAGTTTACCAAGGTAGTCACAGGTAGCATACAAGACTGTTCGTGTATTCCCTTTCAGTTTTAGTCTTAGAAAGGGGTTTACTCAGATGGGTTGACTTTTCTTGCCTTGATGCTTCCAAGGCAAACAGCATGTTTGATATTTTCATAGCCAGTCTGCATCTCCCTGCCCCCCTCCAAATCCCACTGGTCTTTTTCTAGAAGTATCTGCCTCCCTTCTTAACCCCACTGGTCTTTCTTTCCAGAAGTATCTTCTGTTCCTCTAGGTGTTCTGGTTTGGTCTGCATGTCTTTTCAATTGGGAATGTTCAACCTCCAAACGTTCTGGAGGGGGACTCAGGATTTCACCAAAGGCCCCATATTCCACAAAGGCTTAACAAGAAGGCTATTTCCCTGGACACATTCTATCCCCTTTTAGATAATCCAATCAGTTATAGGCTAAGATGGGTTTACAAGCTTTCTGTACTCATATTTCCCAAAACTCCTTTCTATCCCACTAAATGTCTATATTTTGGTAGTAGGCAGGGGAAACCAATATCCACAAAACAGTAACCACCTTCACATCATTTCCCTTCTTTTACACATTCAGAGCCCTGTTGTTCTAAGGCTGTGCATACATTACAACCTACTCTATTGGAATTCCATTTATCCCATGTGTACTTCCCTAAGATTTCCCCTATCATCCTCATTCATCTGTCCCATTCCATCTATTGTGCATTACCCTCCCTTTCCTATTTAGTGCCCTCCTCAACACCATAGTTATCATGTCTTTCCCCAAACATGTGGGTTATTTTACCCTCCCTCTCACCAATGGTAACTATCAAAGAATAATCATTTTAGTATGGAAATATTTTCTTAAGCTTTTACAATAATGGTTTTATGCAATATTTGTCCTTTTGTGCCTGACTAATTTCACTCAACATTATGTTTTCAAGGTTCATCCATGTTTTAGGTGTTTTGCTGCATCATCGTTATTCTTCAAGGTAGCATAGTATTCCACTGTATATATGTACCAAAGTTTGTTCATCTATTCTTCCTTTGATGGGCACTTAATCTGTCTCCATCTTTTTGCTATTGTGAATAGCACTTCAATGAAC
>NW_006408687.1:3026098-3027306 GCF_000296735.1 Chrysochloris asiatica | reverse complement strand
GTTTGATTGTCTATTAAAGCCCTTAAGTTTGTCCCTATTTTTTCATTGATGATCTTTATAGTTTTGAGATTTACATTTAGGTCTTTAATCCATGTTGAATTAGAGTTTGTATATGGTATGAAATATGGGTCTTGTTTCATTCTTTTGAAAATCAATGTCTGGTTTTGCCAGCACATTTGTTGAATGCACTATTTCTTCCCCATTGAATGTATTTTGGCTCTGTCAAAGATCAGCTGACTACTGTGGATGGATTTACTTCCAGGTTCTTGATTCTGTTCCATTGATCTACATATCTTTCATTGTACAAATAGCAGGTTGTTTTGACTACTGTGACCACATGTTGTTGTTAACTGTCATCGAGTCGATTCTGACCCATAGTGACCCTGTATAGGGTTTCCAAGGAGCAGCTGGTGAGCTTGAACCACAAACCTTGTAGTTCAAATGACTTTGTAGTCTGATGCCTTAGCCCACAGCACCACACCATATAGTAAGTTTGAAATCAGGGAGTGAGAGGCCTCCCACTTTTTTTCTTCTTCTTCTTAAGCAGTGCTTTGTTTATCTGTGGTTTCTTTCCCTTCCATATAAAGTTCGTGACCTTTTTATCCATCTCTTTAAAAGAATTTTGTTGAAATCTGGAGAGGGATGGTTTTATATCTGTAGATTGCTTTGGGTAATATGAACATCTTCATAACATTAAGTCTGCCTATCCAGGAACATAGTATATTCTTCTGTTTTTGTAAATCTCTTGGTTTCTTGCAGCTGTGTTTTGTAGTTTTCTTTATATAGATCTTTTGTGTCTCTGGTTAGCTTTATTCCTAAATATTTCATCTTTTGGGTGGTGTAAATGGTATTGTTTGCCTATTTTCCTCTTCAGAGCTCTCTTTATTACTATAGAGGAATCCGGCTGATTTTTGTGTATTGCTGAATGTTCCAATGAGTTCCAGCATTTTTTTTTGCTGAGTCTTTGGGGTTTTCCATGTATAGAATCATATCATCTGAAAATAGAGTTTTATTTCTTCGTTGTCAATTTGGATGTCTTTACTTTCTTTTTCTTGCTTTATTCTTCAGGATATGACTTACAACATAATATTAAACATGAGTGGTGATAAAGGCCATCCTTGTTTGATTCCTATTCTCAAAGTAAATGTTTCAGTTTCTCTCTGTTGAGAATGATATTGACTGGTGGTTTTGTTTATATGCTCTTCATT
>NW_006408687.1:3022513-3023105 GCF_000296735.1 Chrysochloris asiatica | reverse complement strand
AAAGCAACTTCTGAGAGCTATCTGTTTTTCCAGACCACTCTTACTATCTACCGGAACTGTGTCAAGCAGTAAATTGAAGCTGTCCTCTACCCTCATCGCTCCCAGCAATATTCTAGATAAGTTGTTGAATTCTATTGGCTAGGGTTTTGTTGAGAATTTTTGAAACTCTGTTCATGAGAGATTTGTTGTTGTTGTTGTTAGGTGCCATAGAGTCAGTACCAACTGCTGTGCATAAGGTCGCTATGGGTTATGAGGGATACTGACCTATAATTTCATTTTTTTAGTGATGTCTTTCCCTGGTTTGGGTATGAGGATATGCTTGCTTCATAAAATGTGTCAGGAAGTTTTCCATTATTTTCTATATTCTGAAATAGTTTTAGTAGAATTAGCGTCAGCTCTTGCCTGACTGTTTAGTAAAATTCACCAGTAAAGCCATCTGGGCCTGGACTTTGTTAGCTGGAAGTTTTTTGATGGCCTGATCAATTTCTTCCTTTGTTGTAGGTTTCTTCAAGTTTTCTCCTTCATTCTGTGTAAGTTTAGATAGGTCATGTCTTACTAAAAATATATCCATTTCCTCTAGATTTTTAAATTT
>NW_006408687.1:3017296-3020432 GCF_000296735.1 Chrysochloris asiatica | reverse complement strand
TACTAAAAATATATCCATTTCCTCTAGATTTTTAAATTTATTCGAGTACAACTCTTCATAGTATTATGCTGTTATCCTTTTTATTTCCATTGGTTGTATTGTAAAGTTACTCATGTAATTTCTTATGCATGTTATTCATGTTTTCTCCCTATTTTCTTTTGTTAGGTTTGCCAATTTTATTTTTATTTTATTAGTTGATTCATAGAATCAGCTTCTTGTCTTGATTCTTTCTATAGTTTTTCTGTTTTCTATCTCATTTATTTCTACTCTAATCGTTATTTTTTTTCTTTTTTTCTTGTGGCTGCAGCTTTACTTTGCTGATCTTTTTCTAATTGTTGTAGATGTTGTGTTAATGTGTTAATTTTGTTTTTTTCTTCTTTTTGGATGTGTGCATTTATTGCAATGAATTGTCATCTCAGCACTTCTTTACTGTATCCCAGAGGTTTTGATATGTTGTGCTTTCATTCTCATTTGTTTCTAGGAATTTTAGATTTCATTGTTTATTTGTTCTACTATCCAATAGCTGTACAGTAGGCTCTTATTCAGTTTTCATGTATATGATTTTATTCCCTTGGTCTTCCACTGTTTATTTCTAATTTTATAGAATTGTGATCTGAGAAGATGCATTGTAGTATTTTTATGTTTTTTAATTTGTGAAGACTGCTTTGTGGCTTAACACATGGTCTGTTCTGGGGAATATTACATGTGTATTTAAAAAATGTGTTTTGTACTATTGTTGGATTGAATGCTATGTACAAATCTATGAGGTGAAGTTGGCTGATTGTGTTGGTCAGTTCCTCTGTGTCTCTGCTGAGCTTCTTTCTTATTCTGTCCTTTTTACAAGTGGTATATTAAAATCTCCCACTATTGTAGATTTGTCTATTTCTTTCTTCAGTTCTATTAGGGTTTGCTTTATGTATTTTAAAGCTCCTTTTTAGGAACATACATATTTATTATGTTCATATCCTGTTGTTCAATTGACCTATGAGATAATGTTCTTGTTATCTATGAGTTCAATTGAACTATGAGATAATGTCCTACTTTGTCTCTTATGCTGGTTTTTGCCTTAAAGTTTATTTTATCTGAGATTAATATTACCACTCGTGCTCATTTTTTATTGTAATTAGCTTCATATATTTTTTTCATCCTTTTATTTTTAGTTTTCCAAGCCAAAGGTCTCACATATTTACTAGCTAACTTTTTTAAATGTGAAAGCATAAAAATAAAGGAAGAAACCAGAAGTTTTGCAAAACATGTTCAGTTGATCAAATCATGGCACAATTGAACTTGATATGGTAGAGTGCTAGGATCTGGGTAATATTATGTGCTGTGTCATCATCACATGTGTGACTCCTTAGAGACCCAGCTTGGTCTCCAGTGTCTTCTCTTGGAGTTGTATCTGATTTTATTACCAGTTTTCATTCAAATCCATTGGGGAATGGTATGATTCTGCTTTTGTTTCTTGTCTAGGAATCACTTGATACTGAAACTCTTAAGAGAAGACATAGTGAAGATGGAACATAGCAGCACTCACACGACGGTGAAGAAAGGAAGAGCCATCCTTTTAATTTTTAATCTTTATGTGTCTCTTGATAACAGCATAGTTAAGGTTTCTGTTTTCTTATCCATTCTGCTACTGTCTATCTCTTGACAGGTGCACTTAATCCATTGTTATTCAGTCCAATTATTGATTAATTGCTGTCATTATGCTGTTTGCTTTTTGTGGTGCAGTTGGTTTCTTTATTCTGTATGGTTTCCTTGCTGAGATCATGTTTTTTTGTTGTTGTTTGTTTGTTTGTTTTGGCTTTTTGTTAATTTCTTCATAGTTTTAATGTTTCCATAATTTTCTTGGACTTTCCTTTTTTTTTAATGTTTTATTGTGAATTACATGATAGTTTACATGGGAGAACATTAGCATTGCATTCATCTTATCATATATCTTTTCATTGCCATTGTTATAATCATCATTGTTACATCTTCAACCAACCAAAGGGTATACCCCACAAGCCTGCCCCTTGGTTGTCAGCACACAGCCCCTGTGCTTCTCTGGGTCTAGAGTCCCCAGTCACTCCATCTCTCCATATCATCATCTCTGCCTCCATCCCTGGTGTCATTGTTTCTCTGGGTATGGTCTTGCACTCCACTCTTCTCCCTTGATGGTCCCAGGGACCTCCTTTCCTGGACTGCAAAGTTAATCACTCCCGTCCTTTTGCTTCAAAACATCTGTCTTTACATTTCCCACCCTCACAGTGAGTCCTGATATAAATTACTCACTATGGTATCACAAGAGTCCTATCGCCATCTCCTTTCATCAGGCCTGCACAGACAGATTGGATACTACTCAGTAGAGATTCTACCTTCCTCTGCACCCTCTGGATTTAGGCTCCCTCTTGAAAGCTTGTAAGCAAGTCATTTCTTGCTTTTGTAGCTCCCCCATTTTGGGTAGCCAATGTCTAAGTTGCTCATTCCTGTCTACCCTGTGTATCCAGGGGGTGGGAATGATCCTCGCTGTAAAGATTGGTTCCCTCTTTTGAGTTACTGCATCCATAGGTACAGGTCAAGTTCATCAAATTGTACCAGATTACTCTTTTTTTCCTTTCTTTCTTCTGCTAGTTGAGTTCTAATCATCCAGCCATTGAAGCCAGGTCAAGAGGAAATTACCCACAAGTGTGGGTGTTCTTGTGCATATGCTTTCACTTCTTTTCAGCTGGATGCTTTACTCTCCACTCTAGTACTCTGTGGCTATGTCACTTACTCTGGGCCCAGGAGTTATAGGTCTTGCCACACTGCTGGCCAACCAGGTCTTCATCTGGGTGCACAGGAGTCTATTGAATGTGGTAAGACTTAGCTCACAGTTTCATTGCTTTTTTTCCCTCTCTTCCCCTTATTGGTGACCAACGTGGTCAACAGTCACAGCACATGTTTGCTCATGTATTCTCATTGAGTCTTAGTCTTGGAAGGGGTTTGCACTGAGGTGACCTGACCACTTGCCTTGGCGAGCAACTTGCTTGTTCTTGTAGTAGTCAGTTGGATTGCCGTTATTATTTTCTATTTTTCCTGTCAGTCTTTCTTTCAAGAAGTATCTTCTGTTTTTCTAGCCTTTCCAGGCTGATCTGCTTGTCTTTTCAATTGGAGA
>NW_006408687.1:3015070-3016744 GCF_000296735.1 Chrysochloris asiatica | reverse complement strand
AACATAATGTCCTCAAGGTTCACCCATGTTATGTGGTAGCTTACAGCTTCATTGTTGTTCTTCAAGGTAGCATAATATTGCATTGTGTGTCTACCACAGTTTGTTTATCCATTCTTCCATTGATGGGCACTTAGGCTGTCTCCATCTTTTTGCTATTGTAAATAGTGCTGCTATGAACATTGGTATGCATATGTCTACTCATGTTATGGCTCGTATTTCTTGTGGATAAATACCAAGTACAGGAATTGCTGGATTATAGAATATTTCTCTTTCCAACCTTCTGAGGAAGCATGATATTGCTTTCCAGAGAGGTTGGACCATTTTGCAATCCCAGCAGCAAAGCAGAAGTGTCCCAGCATTTATTGTCCTCTACTTTTTTTTTTTTTTTTAATCTTTGCTGTTATTGCTGGTGTGAGTTGATATCTCATTGTTGTTATCATTTGCATCTCTCTAATGGCTAGTGATCATGCGCATTTCTTCATATGTTGGTTCCCCTACCTGAATGTCTTCTTTGGTGAAGTATCTGTTCATGTCATGTGAACATTTTTTAAATTGGCTTGTCTTTTTCTTGTAGAGTTGTTGGAGTTGCCTATATATTTTAGAAATGTATCCCTTTTCTGATGTGTCATTGCAAAACATTTTTTCCCATTCTGCAGGTTCCCTTTTTACACTTTTGGTAAAGCCTTTTGATGCACATAAGTTTTAAATTTTTAGTATTCCCAATCATCTATTTTGTCTACTTTTGTTTGTGTAGTTTTCAAAATGTTTGGTAGTCTATGTATTCCCTGAATTAAAGTCCTCACATTTGTCCCTATTTTTTCATTGATGGTCTTCATAATTCTGGAATTCACATGTAAGTCTTTAATCCATACTGAGTTGGGTTTTGTATAAGGCGTGAGGTAAAGGTCTTGTTTCAGTCTTTTGCATATCAATTTCCAGTTCTGTCAGCACCATTTGTTTAAGAGCCTATCACCTCCCCATTCAAAATATTTATGCACTTTGTCGAAAATCATTTGGCTGTATGTGGATGGGTTAATTTCTGGATTCCCGATTCTGTTCCATTGATCAATGTATCTTTCATTGTACCAGTACTAAGCTGTTTTGACCACTGTACCCATGTAATAAATTTTGAAATCAGGGAGAGAGGCTTCCAACCTTATCCTTCTTCTTAAGCAGTGTTTTGCTTATCATAGGTCTTTTTCCTTTCCACATAAAGTTTGTAATAGTTTTTTCCACGTCTTTGAAGATTGTCATTGGCATCTGGATTGGGATTTCATTATATGTGTAAATTGCTTTGTGCATTATTGACATTTTCACAATGTTAAGTCTACCTATCCAGGAGCATGGTATATTCTTCCATTTTTTTAAAGTCTCTTTTGGTTTCTTCTAGTAGTGTTTTGTATTTTTCTTTGTATACATCCTTTGTTTCTCTGGTTATATTTATTCCTAGATATTTCATCCTTTGGGTGACTATTGTATATGATATTGCTTTCCTAATATCCTTTTCAGTGCTGTCCTTGTTGATATAGAAGAATCCAACTGATTTTTGTATGTTGATCTTATATCCTGCCACTTTGCTGTATCTTCCAATGGGATCCAATAGCTTTTTTACTGAGTCTTTGGGGTTTTCTACGTATAGGATCATATTGTCTGCAAATAGAGAGAGTTTTGCTT
>NW_006408687.1:3012331-3012925 GCF_000296735.1 Chrysochloris asiatica | reverse complement strand
CCAATCTAAACTTACACAGAGTGAAGTAGGATACCCGAAGAGACCCATAGCAAAAGAAGAAATTGATCAGGTCACCAAAACCCATGTGGTTTCTAATGTGTGTTATTTGTATCTTCTCCCTCTTTTCTTTTGTTAGGTTTACCAATTGTGTGTCTATTTTTTCAATCCTTTCAAAGAACCAGCTTCTTGTCTTGTTGATTCTGTCTATAGATTTTCTGTTTTCTATCTCATTTATTTCTGCTCTAATCTTTATTAGTTCTTTTCTTTTGGTGGCTCTAGGTTCTTCTGTTGGTCTTGTTCTAATTGTTGTAGATGCTGTTTCAATGTGTTCATTTTGGTTCTTCTTTATGTATGTGTGCATTTATTGCAATAAATTGTCAGAGATTAGTACTAATCAGAGATTAGTACTGCCACTCCTGTTCATTTTGGGTTGCAATTAACTTGGTATTTTTTTCAATCCTATGACTTTTAATCTGTTTTTGTCTCTGTGTGTATGGTGTATCTCTTGCAGACAGCACATTGAAGGATCTTATTTTCTTATCCATTCTGCTACTCTCCATCTCTTAACTGGTGCATTGAATTCATTTACATTCA
>NW_006408687.1:3009177-3010301 GCF_000296735.1 Chrysochloris asiatica | reverse complement strand
AAGTTGGTAGAATTCGTTTATTTCACCTTCTCTAGCTTTAGTGATTGGTGTGTAAATTTGAATAATCATGGTATAAACTTGGCTTCCCTGTAGGCGCATGGATATTATCCTATCACAGACAGCATTGTACCTCATGACTGATCTGGATATATTCTTTTTTACTATGAATGCAACACCACTCTTCTTCAATTTGTCATTTCCGGCATATTAAACCATGTTGCCATCAGATTCAAAATTGCGAATAACAGTCCATTTCAGCTCACTAATGCCTAAGATATTGATGTTTATGCGTTCCATTTCATTTTTGACAGCTTTTAATTTCCCAGATTCATACTTCATGCATTCCATGTTCCGATTTTCAGTGGATATTTACAGCTGATTCTCTTCATTTTAAGTTGTGCTCCATCAGCAAATGAAGGTCCTGCGGGCTTTTCTTCCACGGACTTTACTCCATTTGCGTCATCACAGTCAACTCTACTTTGAGGCGGCATCTCTTCCCCAGTCGCATTTTGAGTGCCTTCCAACCTCAGGGACTCATTTTCCGGCACTATATCTGGCAGTGTTTCTCTGCGATTCATAAGGTTTCCAATGACTAAAAATTTGGAAGTAATTTGTCACTCTTTCTTCCTTGTCTTTCTTTGTCTGGAAGCTCATCTGAAACCTGTCCACAATGGGTGACCCTGCTGGTATTTAAATACCAGTGGCATAGCTTTCAGAATCATAGCAACTCACAAGCCACCGCAGTACAATAAACTAACAGACAAGTGGTGCATGTTTTGATTACACCATCATATTTGATTGATAGCTTTGTTGGATAGGGGATTCTTGGTTGGAATTTTTTTTTTTCATTCAGAGTTTTATGTATGTCTCTTCATTGCCTTCTTGCTTGCATGGTTTCTGCTGAGAGATCTGAGCTTAATCTGACTTGCTTTCCTTTGTAAGTATGCTTCTCTTTTCCCTCTCTGCTTTCAGGATGGTCTCCTTATCTTTGATTTTGGAGAGCTTGTTTATGATATGTCTTGGTGATTTTCTTTTGGGGTCTAGCCTTCCTTGGGTTTGTTGTGCTTCTTGAATGCTTATCTATTTGCTTTTCAGGATGTTAGAGAAATTTTCTTCCAAAAGTT
>NW_006408687.1:3006296-3008099 GCF_000296735.1 Chrysochloris asiatica | reverse complement strand
AAACCAAACCAAACAAAACCCAACAGCAACAGCAAATAAACAAGAAAAAAATCAGAAAAACAAAAACACAGATTAGATACTGTATTCTATAATCGCAGAAAGGGGAGAAGAGAGAAAGAAGGGGGAAAAAAAAATCTGTAACCTAATATGTGTATGAATTTAATATACTCTTTCAGCTTTTTGTCTTCAAGGCTGCCTGACAAATTTCAAGATGCCACTGTTGGTTGTTATGCTGTACCTCAGGAATTAGTTTTTGGCCTGTTTTGGTTTTAAACCATCTCACTCTCTACACCCCTTGTTTGGGATTTTTCTCTGTTAATAAACAGTTCAAAATTGCCTGTGACCATTTTGTGCTTCTGGTGGTTTTAAGTGAGGACTCTCTCTTTAAATGCTGAGTGTGTCTGTGTGCATGCATGGTAGAAGAACCTTCCAGTGGTGGGGGTGGGGGATGTACACTTGCTCATGCACCCCCTCTAGTCACCAGAATAGAGATGTGCAGACAGCTAGAGGTCAATGAACAGACACCAAAAAATATATATACATATATCAGAACCAAACCAAACAAAGAATATTTTCCACCTTTGCTCTGAGGTTCCACAGGTGTTAGTCCATGACTGCTCTGCTTGCTCCCCTGCTTGGTCTTGCCATTTGGTCTCACCCAAGTTGTTGGCTCCAGGCCACTGAGCCCAGCAGATTTTAAAGTATGAGATTTCTTACTTTCACTATAAGGTCCACTAACAATCAGCCTTCAAATGTTTTTAATATTCTTACATATGTGGTTCAGAGTTTTGGAGCTCTTCCCTGAACCCTCTTTGCCTGGTATTCTGTGGTATTGCTTACAGAGATCTTCACTGCACCTCTCGACTTTCCTTTTCTTGATTTGATGTGGAGATGTATTAATTTTCTTTGATGTAACCCTATATTTGTTAAGTGCTTCCTCTTTTCATTACATTACAGTCTGTTTTATTCTGAGATCTACCTGGCCACCTCACCACCTGGATCTTTGTTACTATACTTTTTGCTTCTTTATCCCCATCATAGACCAACCTACCAGATCCCCTAATTTCATTCTTGGTTTTTTTTTCTGCTCTGTGCTTTTCCTTCTTTTGGCTGAGTTATAGGTGGTGTTGCCACATATGTCAATCTCTGGTTGTTGATTCCCTTGGTGTTTCTCAGTCCAAAGAACTTCCTTTAGTATGTTTTGTAGCATTGTCTTGGCTTTTACAAAGACCCTTAATTTCTGTTTATCTGGAAATGCTTTGGTTTCACCATCATATTTGACTGACTGTTATGCTGGATATATTACTCTTGGCAGTTTTTTTTTGTTTTGTTTTGTTTTTTCTTTCAGAATTTTATATATGCTTCCCCATTGTCTTCTTGCTGGAATGATTTCTGCTGAGAAATCAGAGCTTACTTATACTTGTTTTCTTTTGTAGGTAGCACTTCTTTTATCTTGAGCTGCTTTCAGCATTCTCTCCTTGTCTTTGATTTTAGAGAGTTTGATTATGATATGTCTTGGTGATTTTCTTTTTTTGTTGTTGTTGTTTATCTTGCCTGAGATTCATTCAGCTTCTTGAATGCTTATCTTCTCATCCTTCAAGATGTTATGGAAATTTTCTTCCAGCTATTCTTTGATTACATCTTCTGTGTTTTCTTTGTCTCTTTCCGCTCTGGAATTCCAATCAGCCTTAGGTTTTTCTCTTCTTGTTGTCCCACAAGAATCTTAGGCATTCTTCAGATATTATTCATTATTTTTTTCTGCTTGTTCTTCTATCTTAGCAATATTGAGAGATTTATCTTCTA
>NW_006408687.1:2997363-3005291 GCF_000296735.1 Chrysochloris asiatica | reverse complement strand
TTCCCCTGAGCAGTGCAGAACTGTGCCAATCATTCTGTACATTTCAAAACCTTGTATGTGTGATGTAGGACCTTTACTGAGGATGTGTACTTGTGTAACTCTCTCTTCTGGTCACCAGTGAGGAGATGAGTAGACAGAGCAAAAGAAAAGACATGATAAGGTTGAACAAAAGACACTCATGCCTCTGTTTCTGCAGATCTCTGCTGGTTTCTGCACTGAGAGTGCTCTCCTCTCATTTTCATTTTTTATGACTTCTAATTTTCCAAGATTTATACTTCATGTATTCCATGTTTTGATTATTTATGGATTTTGCAGCTGTTTCTTTTCATTTGGAGTTGTGTGCTATTAGTAAATGAAGGTCCCAGAAAGCTTTGCTCTATTCATTCCATTAAGGTCAACTTTACTTTGAGGAAGCAACTCTTTCCCTGTTGTAATTTGAGTGTCTTTTAACCATAGTGACTCGTCATTTTGCAGCATATCTGACAATGTTCTTCTGCTAATCTTAATGTTTTCAATGGCCAACCATTCGGCAGTGGTCTACCTCTCCTTCTCCAAATCTGTTTTAGTCTGGAAGCTCTGCTGAAACCTGTTCACCCTGGTGACCCTGCTGGTATATAAAAAACAGTTGCCTAGCTTCCAACATCACAGCAACACACAAGCCACCACAATGTGACAAACTAACAGATAAGTGGTTGTTTACAAGTGTAAAGTTTGGGATATGCAAAACATATATTTTGGAGACAAAATTTAATCCATAAAAATGCCTAATAAGTAATTGCACCTATACATGCATGACCCAAACAGAATTCTTGATTCCTTCCATGCCTACCCAAACTGTTTTTACTCTGGTCTTCTTCATCTCAGCAAATCTAGCTACCATTCATTCAGTTTTTCTGTACAAATCCCCAGAAACTACTCCCCTCAACCACCAAACAAAAAAAAAATTTGTTCAGATACAATTCAACCTAACATATCATTCATTCATTTAAGGTAG
Source organism: Chrysochloris asiatica (assembly GCF_000296735.1). Taxonomy (NCBI): domain Eukaryota; kingdom Metazoa; phylum Chordata; class Mammalia; order Afrosoricida; family Chrysochloridae; genus Chrysochloris; species Chrysochloris asiatica. The sequence continues at coordinate 3,004,297 of NW_006408687.1, read as the reverse complement.
ATGATTCAATTGAGTGTAGGATATTGAAAGATATATGGAACCTTCACCACAGTCAACTTTTTAATATTTTCTTCACTTCAAAAATAATCCTTATAACTTTTAACTGCCCTTTAGCAGCATTTGAGAAGTCCTGGTATGGCAATATGGGATAACGCACTGGACTACAAGGTCTATTTGAACTGCAAGTTCACCAGCCACTCCTTGGAAACCCAATACAGGGTTGCTATAAGTCAAAACAACTCAATGGCACTTAATAACAATAACAACAGCATTTGAAAGGAGCCCTGGTAGCGTAGCGGTTACGAATCAGATTGCGAACCACAAGGTCAGCATTTCAAAACTACCAGCTGTTCTGTGGGAGAAAGATGAGGCGTTCTGCTCCCGTAAAGATTTACAGCCTCTGAAACCCTGTACAGGGTTGCTGTGAGTTGGAACCGACTCCACGGTACATAACAACAGCAACATTATTCAAAAGAGGACTAAGAATGAGGGATAACACTGCTAATATCAAATGAATGTTGACTGAAAGTACAGAATACCAGAAAAAGGTTTACTTGTGCTTTATTGACTATACAAAAACTTTCAACTGTGTGGATCAAGACTAAGAGGCAGTTGTCTGAACAGAACAAGGGGGTACTGAATGTTTTAAAATACAGAAAGGTGTATTCCAGAGCTATATTCATTGACAATATTTATTCAACTTGTATGCTAAGAAAATAATCTGAGAAGCTGGAATATATGAAAAAGACCATGGTATCAGGACTGGAGGAAGACTCATCAACAACTTGTGGCATGCAGGCAACACAACTTTGCTTGTTAAAAGCAAAAAGGACTTAAATTACTTACTGATGAAGATCAAAGACTATACAGCCTTCAGTATAGATTGAACCTCAATGTAAAGAAAACAAAACTCCTTACAACTGGACCAATAAATAACATCATGATAAATGGAGAACAAGGCAAGGCACTGGGAATTGATGGAACACAAACTGAAATCTTACAACAAACTGTTGTAACATGGCAGTTACTCATCTATGACAAGAAATTAGTAAGACAACTGCCTGGCCAACTGACTGGAAGAAATCCATCTTTATACCTATTCCAAAATGAGGTGACATAATAAATGCAGAAATCATCAGACAATATCATTAATATTACATACAAGTTAACTTTTGCTAAAGATAATGCAAATATTGAACTTCCAGAGGTTTCAACCATTGAACTTCCAGAGTTTAAGCCAGATTCAAAAGAGGATATGGGGAGGGATATCATTGCTGACATCAGATGTATCTTGGCTGAAAGCAGAGAATATCAGAAAGATGTTACCTGTAGTTTATTGACTACACAAAGGCTTTTGATTGTGTGGATTATGACAAGCTATGGACAACATTGCAGATAATGAGTATTCCAGAACACTTAACTGTGCTGATGAGGAACCTATACTTAGACCAAGAGGCTGTTGGTCACATAGAACAAGGCAACACAGGTTAAAGGAGTGTGACAGGGTTGTATTCTTCCACCATACTTATTCTAGCTGTATGCTTAGCAAATAATACAAGAAACTGGATTATATTAAGAAAAATGTGGCATCAGGTTTGAAGGAAGGTTCATTAACAACCTGTGATATGTAAATGATATAGCCTTGCTTGCTTAAAGCAAAGAGGACCCAAAATATTTACTGATGAATACCAAAGGCCACAACCCTCCACTTCAATATAAAGAAAACAAAAATTCTCATCACTGAACCAACAACCAACATCCATGCAAATGGTGAGAAGACTGAAGTTGTCAAAAACTTCATTGCTTGAATCAACCATCAGCACTCATGGAAGCAGCAGTCAAGAAATCAAATGATGTATTATTGCATTAGGCAAATATGCTACACAAGGCATCTTTAAAGTGCTGAAGGACAAACATGTCAATCTGAGGACTAAGGTCCAAGCCATATGCTTGTGAACATTGGACAATGGATAAGGAGGGTTGTAGAAAAATTGATGTATTTTAGTTATGGTGTTGGAGGAGACTATGAAAAGCAACTTGTACTGCCAAAAGAACAAACACATTTGTGTTGGAGGAAGTATAGCCAGAATTTTAATTGGAAGCCAGGATGGCTAAACTTTGTCTCTCATACTTCAGACATATTATCAGGAGGGACTAGTCCCTGGAGAAGGATTTTATTGGTAATGTGGAGAGTTGGAGAAAAAGAGGAAGCCCCTCTACAAGACGGACTGACATTGGAGTAGTAGCAATTGGGTTAAACATAGCAATGATTGTGAGGTTGGTTCATGCCCAGGCAGTGCTTCATTGTGTTGTGCATAGGGTCACTATGAGTCAGTAAGGACTCGATGGCATCTAACAGCAACAATTATAATCGTTATGGAAACCAGGGGACACATTCAAAGCACCAATCATGCATTTAATTGTCATGCCACCAGGACTCACACTCCATTCACTAGTAATCCTTTTTAACGGCTTTCTTTTTCTTCTTCCAGTTATCTGACATTTTATAGTTGTCTTTTGTTTATTGTCTTTCTGCCTTTATTGTCATTTCTGCCTCATTGTTGTTTTATTCATTGAGCATATGGAAAAATGTGTCATAGTATAGGCACTTGAACACTTTTTATTGATTAATTAACCACTTATTTTTCAATGAAGTAAAAATGTAGCATCATTGAAAACAACAACAACATTGGACTAAGTTCTTATACTAAGATTAAGTTCCACACACTAGACACTAGGTTGTGTGAGTTTTGACAAGTAACTTTTCCTTGTCCCTATCTTTCTCCATTTTACTGATAATATTTGAAGTAACCACATGATGTCATGAAATCATGTGGTATCTAAAGCACAGAGTATTTTAGATTATTTAACTCTTGTATTAACATAATATTTTATTTCTTTTAATTACGTATGCAAGCAATATAAATAACTGAATCTATTCATCTCCTCTGACTTTTCTTCCCTCCCTCCCACTTGTTCTCGATTAAAATTTAGTGAGCCACCTTCTATATGCGAAATACTGTGTCAGGGACTTGTGAGAAAGAGGCAGGTCAGACACTTTCTTTCCTTGCAAGTAGCTCATAATCCAAAAAGGAAGCAAACAAAATATGATAAAGTTTGAAAAGAACAATGACAGAAGTTTATTCAAATGTAAGGAGAAGGAACTGTATCTGGGAGTTTAGATTGAAGAATGGAAAGTGTAAAAGTGACAGATGTAAAGTGTGATGTCTAGAATGATAAATGATTAGTTATCAGTCCACAGATACGACTGATTTGAAAGTTCTCTTTGGTATTATTTGGCTTTATAATTTCTGTAAAATGATGTCTAAAAATCCAGGAGGCAGTAAAGTGAGGTAGTAAATGCAAGGTGTGGAAAAGTTTGTTTTGTTAACTTCTCTTTTAGAAAATTTGCAAAGGAGAGGAAGAGAGAGTTAGATAATAAAAAGATTTCAAGGATGAAAAGCCTGAGAATTGTTGGGAGAAGGAACAAACAGTCAAAACAGCTGGAATTAGGTATGGAGATGAAACAGAGTATATGAGTGTTGGTTTTTTGGTTTTTGTTTTCTTTGTAAGGTGGTTGCAAGGGAATGAAATCTGAAGATCCAGAGTTAAGCCCAGACAAACGAAAAGGCTCACCTTCTTTTTGAACAAAAGGAAAGATGAAAAGAAGAATATTAGACTTGGGGGCAAAATTAGGAAGTGAGGAAGTTTTGGATGACCCGTATTTCCTTAGTGAGATAAGTATTTAAGTCACCTGCTGAGCTGAAGGGAGCAACGACTGGGTAGGAGATTTGAGATAGAGAAGCGTTGGAATAGCCTCTAAGCATGAATGTTACAGCTGAAGTTCATGGGCTTACTAATGCATATCAGATGAAGAGATACAGTGTCTCTGTTGACAATTATACTATCAGCCTAATGGGTTACTTATTTTTGATGATTCCTGTCTTCATCATGGGCTGTTAGTAAGCACTAAATTGTGCTTGGGTTTACTCTTATTTCCAAGGCTAATTACTGTTAATGCTCTTTTGCTGTATTTAACCTCCTACTAAAGAAGGCATAATAAACATTAATGCTGAGAACAGAAGGCTCAGCATAAAGTCTCCCCATCAAGTAGTCATAGATACACATTAGTCAGCTGAAGCATTTTATCTGTCAAGTAAGCAGGTGCATTTATTTATATTTTTGTTTCATTTAATGAAATGAATATAGGTATATGAATCCATTCAGTAAACATTTGTTGAATACCTTCTTTATTCCAGGTACTATGGTAGGCACTAAGGATTCAGTAGTAGGAAACCCAGTTCTACATGTGTGAATGTAGACCCAGGAACTTACTCAATACATCCACTGAATTTCCATTAAAATCACAAGAGCACCTATAATCCTAATTGATTATTTTTATTTTATTTAGTTTATGTTTCTGTAATATCTATTGTACCACTTCTCAGTTGCAAATTACGAGTCTATATTTTATGAGTTACTAGACTGTATTTACTGCTCTGGAAGTAAAAAAGTAAACTGAAAATTATAATTTGCCTCTTGTATATGGCTTTATTTAATACCCACTTCTCTCAACATTTAAATTACAAATCTCTTTATAAGCTTGCCATTTATCTTAATCATTTCCCAAGAGTCTCCCTGAGCACTCTGCTCGTAGGAAATAAATGTTGACTGTTTCCCGAGTCCCCTGCATTTGGCCTCTAGGGGGCATTATTGCCCTTCCATACCCATCACTGTGTGTTAAAGTTTTTTAACTTAAATAAAAGATAATTGGTGTGGCACTGTGAGTTACTCCACTGGACTGCAAGGTCAATTTGAACTGCAAGATCAGAGATTCAAGCTCACCAGTCACTCCTCAGAAACCCTATACAGGGTGGTTATGAGTTGGAACCAACTCAACGACACTTAACAACAATATGCAATAATATAAGAAATCTTGTAAGAAATTTCAAGTTTATTACATAATAAGAGTCTGAGTTAATACATTTTGTCTAATGTTGCTTTATTTTCTCTTAACTTTTTATTGTTGTTTTTAGGTGCCTTGGAGTGGATTCCGACTCATAGCAAACATATGTGCAACAAAACGAAACACTGACCAGTCCTGCACCATCCTCACAAAAATTGTTATGATTTTTAGTCCTTGCTGCTGCAACTGTACAAATACATCTCACTGGGCATCTTTCTCTTTTTCACTGACTCTCCACTTTACCAAGCATGATGTCCTTCATGAACTGGTTCCTCCTGATATGTCCAAAGTATAAAAAAGGACATCTGGCTTCTAAGGAGCATTCTGTCTGTGCTCCCTCAACACAGATTTGTTTGTTCTTCTGACCATCCATGGTAATTTAAAATTTTTTCAGCACCATAACTCAAATGCTTCAATTATATGGTCTAGCTTATTCACTGTCCAACTTTCACATACAGATGAGGCTATTGAAAAATGCCATGACTTGTGTCAGGCACACTTTAGTCTTCAAACAGACATCATTGTTTTTTACTATTTTAAAGAGATTTTGTGAAGCAGATTTGTCTAATGCAATACATCATTTGACTTCTTGACAAGTGTTGCAAGTGGAAAAAATGAAGTCTTTTACAACTTCAATTTTTTCTCTATTTGTCATGATGATATTTATTGGTCCAGTGGTGAGGATTTTTTTTTTTTTTTTTACAAGGGGTTACATTGAGATGCAACCCATACCAAAGTCTTTGATCTTCATCAATAAGTATTTGAAGTCCTCTTCACTTTCAGCAAGTAAGATTGGGTCATCTGCATATCGCAGTTTGTTAATGAACTTTCTTCCAAATCTAAGGCCACATTCTTCTTCATATAATCCAGCTTCTTGGATAATTTGCTCAGCATACATGTTGATTTTAAAACATTCAGTGTCCCCTTGTTCTGTTTGTATGACTGCTTCTTGGTTATATACAGGTTCCTCATGAACACAATCAAGTGTTTTGGAAACCCATGTTTTGCAATGTTATCCCTACCTTGCTATGGATATCATAGTCAAAAGGCTATGTGTAGTCAATAAAGCACAGCTAAACATCTTTATGATATTCTCTGCTTTTAGCCAAGATCCATCTGACATTAGCAATGGTAGCCCTTAATCCACATCCTCATCTGAATCCAGTTTGAACCTCTGGCAGTTCTCTCTATGTACTGTTGTAGCCATTTTTGAATTATTTTGGCAAATTTTTATATTATCCATTGATTTCACATTTTATTGGGTCACCTCTCCTTGAAATGATGATCTCTTCCAGTCAGTTGACCAGGTAGCTGCTTCCCAAAGAGTGAGTGAATGAATGGAGGATAAAAAGAAGGAAGACATTAATGAAGGAAAGGAGGGATAGAAGGAGGGAAGAAGGAGAGTAAAGGGGGAGTAATAGAGGAAAAATGGGAAGGGAGGAAGAGAGGAAGAAAGAAAACTAAAAAATTTCTTTAAAGAGTATTGTCAGCCTCTCTCCAACACCAACGACTGAAAGATGAAAAGTATAATGAAAAAGAATTATTCTGATAATTTAAAATAAATAGTTTCAGATCTGAAGTTGACCAAGGAGCATACATAGTCTAAGGGTCCACAAGTCTCTATCCAGGGAGGAAGCCTGGTCTTTTTTATGATTCTGAGTTTTGTTCCACATTTTCTCCCACTCTGTCCATGACCTTCTAATGTGATCCCTTTTCTTCATTAATGTTTACCTTCTTTCTATCCTCATTCATTCACACATTCTACAAATTTTACTAAGCACATACCATGTGCTAAGTTTTGTGTTAGGATCTGAGGATATGAAGTGAAATAAGATGCTGCTTTTGTCATTAGGGATATTAGAGTTTGACTGTGACATTCAGTAAAAGTAATTATTTCACTACATTCTAGTACAGGCTTTGATAGCTCACAGAACAGAGCATAATGCAATACGACATTTGATTTCTTGA
>NW_006408687.1:2989151-2996000 GCF_000296735.1 Chrysochloris asiatica | reverse complement strand
TGGCAACAGTAGTGAGTTTGGCCCAGGATCGGGCAGTGTTTCGTTCTGCTGTGCATAGTGTCTCTATGAGTCAGTACCGACTCGATGGCACCTAACAACAACAACAAGAATAACATTTTCACCTATGCTTTCAGAGTGTTTTCTGCACTAATTTTTTAGCATGGAAAAAGAAGAGAGAAAACAAGGTTAAAATGACAGAAGGAAGGAAGGAAACCTTAGAAGGAAGGAAAATTGTGAGGGATAAAAGAAAGAAAAGGGCAGGAAGGAAAAACTGAAAGGTGAAAGGAAAGGAGGAAAAGAAGAGTGAAGTAAAGAAGGAAGTAAGGAAGGGGAGATGAGAAGACATGAAAAGAGGGAGAGAGGTAAACAAGAAAAAAAAAGAAAGCAAGGAAGAGAAAGTGATAGGGAGGGAAAGAGGAGAGGAAGAAAGAAGAAAAGAACTGGAGAAAAGAAGAAAATAAAGAATGGAGAAAGAGATGGCAGCTTTGAATATGTAGAGGCAGGATCTTTATCATTATGGAATCCGTATCACATAGTTCAGGGGCTGGTTTTTAGTAAGTATAATATAGGAGAGAGCTTTAAAAAGTTGAATTAAAACATTGTCTTTGCTTTTGCAAAATGGCCTGCCATTTACCGAAAACATGCCTCATACAAAAAGTCTATCTATCTACCGCTAAATGCTGCATTGTGCTAAGAGTTGATTATGTTTCATTCCAAACAAGAGGGTTGAGGGTTTAAGGTATTGTAGAAAAAGAATAAGGACCTCTGTTTCTTTGAAGATTTCTTTGTATTTAGAAATCCATGGAAATGTTATGTGATATTGAACCTTGTAAGATAACTCATAAAACTCTCAGATTTGTTCAGCAAACATTTCTTGCTTAATAAAACACAATCAGTGTTTAAACAAAAAGGGCAGTTTTACATCACAGAAAGTTTATTATGCATACATCTGAGTTTTGTAGTAAGAAACCGGTTACTAAAATACACAAGGTTCTTAAAATTATAGCTACAAGGCCAGATAATCTCTATCTGAAGACTGAGGAGGGCACTCACCTCTGATTCTAGAAAAAAAAATCCTTTCAACAAAGATATATAAAAAAAAACCTTGGTAGATGTCAGGGGTATACAATCTTTGAAGGAGGGTAGGAGTTGTGCACATCTTGAAAAGAAGCAGAATTTCTTATGAAACAAAGATTTTTTTAAAACTCCCTATATTTGTCAATCAGGTTCAAAGATGATCGCTTCCACTGTCTGAAATAGATCTCTCATTAAAATGAGAAGTCATATGTAATCTCAAAATTCACTTTGTCTAGCTGGCACAGAATGCTGCACCACAGAAAACATGCTTAATTTTTCAGGAACCCGTTTTTAATGATAACGAGTGATGGAGAAAAGAAATAATTGGAATTTGAACTTTAAGAGGAAACATTTTACCTGCAGTGATCTACAAGGAATCCTGGTGGCACTGTGGGTTAGGCATTGGACTACAAGTACGGTATTTCAAACTTACCAGCTCCTCGGCATGAAAAAGATGAGGTTGTCTGTTCCCATAAAGAGTTATAATCTCAGAAACCCTATATAGGATTGCCATGAGTCAGATTCAACTCAATGGCAGTGGTTTCTGTTTGTTGTACTTTTTTCTTTGTTTTGCTTTGTTTTGTTGCAATGATCTAAATACTTCAAAACCAGTTTGAGTCATGAATGAAAGATAACTGTTCTGTACTTGCTTTTATACCAAATGAATTTTTCTGTTATTATATTTTGCAAAATAGCAAACTATAAACTCATATAATTATAATATAATTCAATTTCTGCACATGAACTAATTATAGGATATTCCTCCTCCTACTATTATTAGCATTAATAATAAAGTCAAATTGTATATAGTGCTGGACTTCACAGAGATCCTGAGGAAAGTGAAATGGAGGGGTGTGTGTCTAACCTAATGGTCTGCAACCTGGCCCAAAATGGGAAGATGGAGGAGTTGAAGGAGAGGACCTGGCTGATAAATCTCTGACTACTAAAACAGACCAGGACAACAGAAATGTATTGCATTGTGCATGCTCAGCAGGACATACAGAAGTAGTTGAATTCTAGCTACAATTTTAGTGCCTGTGAATGATAAAGATGATGCAGGTTGGACTCCTCTTCATATTGCTGCTTCTGCTTGCTGGGCTAGGATTGTAAAAAGCCCTTCTGGGAAAAGGTGCTCAAGTGAATACTGTTAGTCAGAATGGCTGTATTCCCCTGCATTATGCAGCTTCCAAAAACAGGCACAAGAATGCTGTCTTGTTGCTAGAAGGTGGGGCTAATCCAGTTGCTAAAGACCATTCTGAGGGGACAGCAATGCACCAGCCAGCAGCCAAGGGAAACTTGAAGATGATTCATATCCTTTTGTACTACAAAGCATCCATAAATTTCCAAGACACTGAAAGTGCCTACACTTAGCCTGTGATGAGGAGAGAGTGGAAGAAGCAAAACTGCTGGTGTCCCAAGGAGCAAGTATTTACATTGAGAATAAAGAAAAAAAATCCACCCCAAGTGGCCAAAGATGGCCTGGGTTTAAAACTTAAGGGAATGGTGGAAGATTAAGCAGCTTAGATTTTTATTTTGTGTGCTTTATGGTTTTCCCCAGTGTCTTAGAAATGAATGTACTTGTGCACAAGACATCATCTGTGAATGATGTTTTCATACCTTCAAAGTCTTATAAACGTTGAATATTGTTTCTACTGAGGTACTTGTTTTAAGCTTGCAACTGCTCTCTAGACATTGAGTCACTGTTGAAATTTTTCTACTATTTAATATTATTCTGTATTGGATTTTGGTTAATCTTGAATAAGTGATACTGTGGCTATTGTGAGTCTTTAGCTTCTGTTCATGCACCTAAGGCACAACACTACCAGTAACAACAGGTCATTTATTCTGCCAAATGTTTGCAGATGGATTCTAGAATGTTCCTCCATATGTTGAAATACATCCTAATTTCTTTTTCAAGCTCACTCAGGTCTAAGCCAAAATTTTTTTTCAACTGTAAAGTTTAATTTATTTTTGTTACAGGAGGAATCTGTATATATTTTTGTTGATCAAATTTTAAGTTGGAGAACATGTTACCCAAATTTTGCATTCATAAACACTAAAATAAATTAAAACAGTGAAAAAAATGTATATATATAGTACTAAATATGCACCAGGCCCTTCTTATAAGTCTTTTACATATACATTTTTTTCATAACAACCTAATGAGGTAGTTTATACTGTATTTCTATTTGATAAATGATAAAACTGAGGCCCATAAAAATTCAATAACTTTCCCCATGTGGCACAGGTACATGTTTTTTTTAAATTCAGGTTTGCTGAAATATAATTCAAATATCATAAAATTCACTCACTAAAAATATGTAATTCAATGGATTTTAGTTTATTCATAGTGTTGTAAAGCTATCATCATGATCTAACTTTACAACAGTTTAATCAGCTGAAAATCAAACTCCTGCCAATTAACAGTTATTTTGCATTCACCCTTCCATGCTGATTACTTATTTTATGTTAAGTGTCCATGGATTTGCCTGTTTGGGGCAAAACATGCTAATGGAATCATGTAATATGTCATCCTTTGTAAGTGGAATTTTTCAAGGTTTACCCATGTTACAGCATGTGGTATCAATAGTTCTTTTTTTTTTTTTGGCTGAATAATATTCCATTTTCTGTAAGTACTATATTTTGGTTAGGCATTCATTATAATAAACATATGGGTTGTTTCTTCCTAAAGCTTTTACGTGGACATATATTTTCAGTTTTCTTGGATATATGTTAAAAGTTGATTTTGACCCTAGTGTCTTTCTATGCACTTTTAATCACTATGTTGTTGTTATGTGCCGTGGAGTCGGTTCCTACTCATAGCGACCCTGCTCAGGGCTTCCAAGGCTGTAAATGTTTACAGGAGCAGAAAGCCTCATCGTTCTCCCGTGGAGCAGCTGGTAGTTACGAACTGCTGACCTTAAGGTTCACAGCCTGATTTGTAACCACTGCACTACCAGAGCTCCTTTTTAATCACTGTACTACACATAAAAGAAGAAAACTATAACAACATACTAATAGTTAATAATCCTGAGTGGTAGAAATGAGGGAGACTTGTTCTGCTATGTAAATAATCGTTTTTTGTTTTTTTTAATTTTTCCACAAAAAAAATCCTACTTTAAAAAAAAAATCATTGTAAATTTTGTAAACTTACTTGTTAAGCCTCTAAAGCCTTGTTTATTCTGTCTTTACTATCTGAAGCCAGTGTGAAAGATTGCCAGTGAATAATCTTCATAGTGAGAAATCCAAAGACTTCTTTCAGTACATCAGATAACCTGGAAGTGAAGAGAAAGCTAGAGCAGAACAAGATGTCTAGCTAGAATAAAAACAAATGAAATAGATTTACAAGGGTGAAGCTGAAGCTGAATCGACGTTGGTCACAGGAAATGTCTGTGAAGTGAGAGGAAGAAGAGAGTAGACTTTTATGGGAACCAAGCAATTTCCATTCACGTAGTGTATAGCATGATGACAGAAACTGTCTTTTTCTTTTCTCTCCATGGTGTTTCCAAGTCTTAACAGGATGCCTGGCCCATAGTGGATGCTCAAAACAGGTATTTTTTTGTATGAAAAAACATTTTTTAATGCCCTAGTGACCAGGAGACTAATCCTCAATATTAGCAATGTCCAGCTGGCTAAGCCTCGGTGTCCTGATTTCAAACTGTGCCTCTGACCTTTCTTTGGCTAGGGTTGGGCTTGTGATTTCTGAACTGCTCTTTTAATTTAGATCCACTTATCTTGTCTGTGTTTTGTGACTCAGGGTGACAGTTCACTGGGCTCTTGATGACCAACTGCATTTGGGGATAGCCAACATATTACTATGCCAAGTCTCTCAACTGCTCACTCAGCTCTGGCTAGGTTTTCTCAGGGTGGTTCCCTCTATATTCTCATTGTCACTAACCATGTCTATTTCCAATGAAAACATTCTTCTTGGCTGGTTCATTTTCTCAAGAGGTGTCCTCCCTATTTGTGTTTCACAGGGCCCTAGGACACCATGGAATGAGGAATTTAGGAAAGATCCACACTCCTGTAAAACAGCTTATTTGCTTATAAAAAACAGGGCAAACTTGAAATTTAGTTTAGCTTTTGCTCGAAATAAGAAATCTACTGTATAAAAATTAAATTAAGTTTATCACTGTCCTACTCTTAAAAAAAGTATGATTTTAAATCACTGATGATTACAACAATGTACACTTAATATGCAGGGTTTGTTTTTACACACATATATAAACATATATCCTTAAATACTTTATTGTATCTTCAAGCTCATCAACAACAAACCAAGTTTACCACCTTTCTCACTCCATCTTTCTTTTCACCTTTTCAAACTGATCCTCTACTTACATAGTTACTCAGTTTTTAGTGACTTATTTCTGTCCTTCATGCTCAAACCCTTCTCCAGGTGGTACTCCAAATTAGTTTTTGTTTTGTTTTTTTTCATTTTTTGAAATAGCTTTGGTCTTGATGTCTGTTTTTTTATTTCATAGCCAAGATTTCACCACTTCAGTTACATATTACTAAAAGTATTTCTGTTAGTTCTCTTGGTTATAAATTCTTTCTTCTCTATTTTTCTTACATAATGCTACTAGAATAGACATTAAATACTGTTTTATTCATGTTTACAGTTTCTAGCGCAACACTTCTTACTGTGTTTTTATTTTTTATATCAAATCATAGTGCCCTGCTTTTCAATTGTTCTATGATTTCACCCCAACCTACAAATCAGAGCAAATTGATTTCTATTGTTCAGTTGTCTCCTCAGCTTTAGGCAAGGCCACAGATGCATGTGTAAACCATGATCACACTGTCTAGATTATCTAGATTTGCTGTTTCTAAAGATTTGCTATCTAATTTCTCTAGAATCTCTCTCTAGCTCCTGTGTGTCTTTTCCCTCCAATTCATATTCCACCCACTCTATAAAACCTTCCTTCTCCAGGAAAATGCATATGACTAACTTATGTTGTTGTTAGGTGCTGTCAAAGTTCTGACTCATAGAGACCTTATGCACAATAGAATAAAACACAGCTCGGTCCTGTTTCATCCTCACAATCATTGTTAAACTTGAGCCCACTGCTACTGCCACTGTATCAATCTATCTCATTTACCTAGTATGAAGTCCTTCTCCAAGGAATGGTCAAGCCTGATAATATGTCTGAAGTATGAAAAATGAAATCTCACCATACTGACTTCTAAGGAGCATTCTGGTTGTACTTCTTTTAACTCTAATTTCTTTGTTCTTCTAACAGTTCACACAGTACATTAATATTATTTTCCAATGTTGTTGTTGTTGTTGTTAGATGCCATCGAGTCAGTACTGACTCATACTGACGTTATGCACAACAGAACGAAACACTGCTCAATCCTGGGCCAACCTCACTACTGTTGCCAGACGTCAAATACATAAATTCTTTGACAGTCTTCCTAATTCACTGTCCAATTTTCACATGCAAAGAAAGCTATTGAAAACACTATGGCTTGAATCAGGTGCATTTTAGTCCTCAAACTGGTATCTTGACTCTTCAACACTTGAAAGAGGTCTTGTGAAGCAGATTTGCTTAATGCAATGCATCGTTTGATTTTTTTAATGGCTGCTTCCATGAGTTTGGCAAGTGGATCCAAGGAAAATGAAAACTTCGACAACTTTAGTCTTCTATTTATCATGATTTTATTTATTGGTCCAGTTGTAAGGATACTTGTTTTCTTTACACTGACGTGCAATACATTCTGAAGGCTATAGTCCTAAATCTTCATCACTAAGTATTTTAAGTTCGCTTC
>NW_006408687.1:2969971-2988860 GCF_000296735.1 Chrysochloris asiatica | reverse complement strand
AATTAAGTGTTCTGGAATATTCATTCTCTACATTGCTGTCCATAGCTTGTCATGATCCACATGATGTAATGCCTTTGCATAGTCAATAAAGCACTGGTAAGCATCTTTCTAGTATTCCCTTTTTTGAGCCCAGATCCATCTGATGTCCTCATCTGAATTCTCCTTGAACCTCTGGAAGTTCCCTGGCAGTAAACTATTGCAGCCTTTTATAATTATCTTCAGCAAAGCATTACTTACATATGGCATTAATGCTGTTGTCCAATGATTTCTGCATTCTGTTGAGTCATCTGCCTTTGGAATGGATGCAGTTATGGATCTTTTCCAATATATTGGCCAGATAACTATCTTCCAAATTTCTTGACATAGATGAGTGAGTGCTTGAAATGCTGCATCAGTTTGTTGAAGGACTGCCATTTGTCTTCTAGCCATACACTGAAGGCATTGGCAAAGAACACTATCCTTGTTCTTTGCCAATGCCTTCAGTGTGTATTTGACTTCTTCCTTCAGTACTATTGGCTTCCTGAACATATGCTATCTTTTGAAATGGTTGAATATTGATGATTTCTTTTTAGTACAGTGATTCTGTATTCCTTCCATCTTATTTGGTGTACAGGAACAATTGATGATCTGTTCCATAGTCTGGTCCTGGCCTCGTTTTGATTAATGATCTGGAGTTTTTCCATTGTCTCTTCCCGCATATGTAGTCAGTTTGATTTCTCTATGTGCCATCTGGTGAAGTCCATGTGTATAGTCATCTTTTCTGTTGTTTACAAAAGGTATTTGAAGTTAGTAAATCATTGCTCTTGCAAAATTTTCTTATGTGATCTCCAGCATTGGTTCTATCACCAAGGCCATACTTTCCAACTACTGATCCTTCCTCTTTATTTCCAACCTTTGCATTCCAGTCACCAGTAATTATCAATATGTTTTGAATGCATGTTTGATCAATTTCATACTGAAGAAGTTGGTAGAATTCTTCAATTTCATCATCACTGACTTTAGTTATCTGTGCATAAATTTGAATATTAGTAGTAGTATCTGGTCTTAAGTGTAGGTGTATGGATATTATCCTATAACAGACAGCATTATACTTCAAGATAGATCTTGAAATGTTCTTTTTGATGATTAGTGAGATGCTATTACTCTTCAATTGTCCATCCTGGGCATAGTAAGTGTCAGATTCAAAATTGCCAATAACAGTCCATTCAGGCTAATCAATGCCTAAGACATCTATCTTTATGTGTTTCAATTCATCTTTGACAACTTTCAATTTTTCTACGTTCAATTTTATGCATTCAATTTTTTGATTATTAATGGACATTTACAACTGTTTCTCCCCATTTTGAGTTGTACCCCATTTGCAAATGAATATCCCAAAAGGTTTACTATGTTTGTGTCAACCCAGTCAACACCAACTCTTCCCCAGGCATATTTTGAGTGACTTCCAACCTGAGGGACTAATCTTCGGACACTATATCTGATAATATTCTCGTGCTATTCATTATGTTTCAATCTTCAGTATTATGGTGTTATCTGGCAGTGTATCATTGCTATTCATAAAGTTTTCAGTGGCTAAACAGGCAGAAGTAGTCTGTCTCTCCTTTTTCCTTGTCTGTCTTTAGTCTGGAAGCTCAGCTGATGCCTGTTCACTATGGGTATACCCTATTGGTATTTAAAATACAGGTCACATAGCTTCCATCATCACAGCAACACCAAGCCACCACAGTATGACAAACTGACAAATGAGTGGTGCATCTGACAAACTTAATCCTCAGTTATCTGACACATGGAGTCCTAGTGTGGTACTATGGATTAAGGTACTGGACTGTAAAGTCAGTTTAAACCACAAGGTCCTTAGTTCAAGCTCACCAGCTTCTCCTTGGAGACACTATACGTGGTCACTGTGGGTTGGAACTGACTCACTAGCATATAACAACAACAATAATCTGACACCGATAGTCCATTCAGCACATTTTGTGATTTAATTATACAGTTGATGTTGTTCTTAAGTGCCGTTGAGTTGGTTCCAACTCATAGCAACCATATATAGGGTTTCTCTGAGGAGTAGTTGGTGAGTTTGAATCCCAAACTTTGTAGTGCAAAACTGACCTTGAGGTTTCTTTGTTTGTTACTATCCTAAGGCACCACACCAGGCCCCTCTCTTCTATTCTTATGTTAACTGGTCTTACTTTCCCAAAATGTAATCCACAGATGGGGCTTTAGGGAAAACACTAAATTAAGAATTTTGAGGTGAAAGTTTTAACAGTACATTAGGTTACATTGTAACAAATTTTATATAATTTGTTCTGTGCCTTTGGTTATAATTTTTACATTATTCCAGCATTCTTATTATTTGCATTCTGTTTGTCTTGTTTCCATTGGTTTAGCTTCCCTTACCCATCTTACTTTCTTAATTTTGCTTTTGAATATCTATTGACCATTTGGTCACACATAGTTAATTGTTTAGAGGAACCCATTACTCAAGGGTGATATTGTTTATTTTAAAGGCAATCTATTATTTGGCTGAAAGGTGATCCCCAAGAGTAGTAAAATAGGCTTTTAACTTGGATTTTCAAGTTCAAAGTCTATCTTAGATTGATAATCTCCTGTTTTCCTCTAGTATTTATCAGTCTAGCCTGTTTTAGGAATTTGACTTTGGTCGATATTTTCCTACCATCCTATCTGGGACCTTGTAATGTGCCCTAAACATCATTTTTAATTACTATTTTAGACATGGTTTCTATATCATAGGATTCTTTTGATTGCATAGACTGAGTAATTGTTATCAGGACTAAATAGAGTTGTCACAACTGTGAAGGGAGAAGTTGTTTAACAAAAAGGGATGAATAGTTAACCTTGCATTCCAGGAACAGAGGACCCAAGGATGATCAGAAGGAAAGAGCATGAATGGAACCTAGGATCCTAAATGGAAACAGTGACACCAGAGAGGAATGCAGAGGTGATAGCATTGAAAGATAGAGCAACGAGGACTCTAGACTCATGGAAAGAGAAAGGCTGTGTGCTGGCAGGCAGGAGGTTGGCTTGCAAAATGTGTCCCTTGGCTGTTTACATGATTCTATATTCCTGCATGTTTTTGTGTAAATAAAAAAAGGGGGGGGGGTAGAGGCAAATACTGCTGAACAATGGCACATGGAGAGAGTTGCAATCAATAAAATGAAACAAAATACAATTGGTTGAGTGCAAAAATGATGTTCTGTCATGTAAACTATCACTCAATTCACAATAAAAGCTTAAAAAAGAAGAAAAGAAATGGTCAATGTTCAATGATCCTGAAGGAAGAAGTCCAAGGTGCGTTGAAATCATTGGCAAAGAACAAAGTACCTGGAATTTATGGAATACAAATTGAAATATTTCTACAAAGTGATGCAGCACAGGTGGCACTCACTCATCTATGCCATGAAATTTGTGACTGGAAGACATATTTGTGCCCATTCCAAAGAAGGTGGCACAACAGAATGCAGAAATCATCAGACAATATCATTGATATCCCCTGTGAGTAAAGTTTTAGTAAAGATAATGCAAAAACGGCTGTAACTATACTTTGAAATAATCCATGACAGACTTAGGTTTTGAAAGTTTGTGCAAGATGGGTACTAAAACAACTCAGAGAACTTCTAGAGGTTCAACTCAGATTCAGAAGTGGCTGTGGAATGAGGGATATCACTGCTAATGTCAGATGAATCTAGGCTGAATGCAGAGAGTACCAGAAAGATGTTTACCTGTGCTTTATTGACTATGCAAAGACTTTTGATTGTGTGGATCATGACAAGCTATGGACAGCATTGCAAAGTATGAGTATTGTGGAACACTTAATTGTGCTTATCAAGAACCTGTACATGGACCAAGAGGCAGTTGTTCGAACAGAACACGGTAACACTGAATGGTATAAAATTAGGAATGTTGTGTGCCAGAGTTGTATTCTTTCACCATACATATTCAGTCTGTATGTTGAACAAATAATTCGAGAAGCTGGACTATATGAAGAAAGCCTTGGCATCAGGATTGGAGGAAGACTTATTAACAGCCTGCAATATGCAGATGATACATCCTTGCTTGCTGAAAATGAAGAGGATCTAAAATAATTGCTGTTGAATATCAAAGACCACAGCCTTTGGAATGGGTTGCATCTCAATGTAAAGATCACAAAAATCCTCACCACTGGATCAATAAATAACATCCATATCAATGGAGAAAATATTGAAGTTATTAAAGACCTCATCTTTCTCAGATCAACTATCAACACTCATGGAAGCAACAGTCAAGAAATCAAATGATGTATTGCATTTGGGCAAATCTTCTACACAATACCTCTTTAAAGTGTTGAAGAACAAAGATGTCAGTTTGAGGACTAACTCAAGCCATGGTATTTTCAATAACTTCCTATGTATGTGAAAGTTGGAGAATGACTAAGGAAAACTGTAGAAGATTTGATGCATTTCAGTTATGGTGTTGGAGGAGAATATTGAAGTACCATAGACTGCTAAAAGAACAAACAGATTTGCTGTATGAAGTACAGCTTGAGTGCTCCTTGGAAGCCAGGATGGCTAGACTTCATTCTCATATTTCAGACATATTTTCAGGAGGGATCAGTCACTGGAGAAGGATATCATGTTTGGTAAAGTGGATGGAGATAAAGAGGAAGACCTCCAATGAGATGGATAGTACAGTGGTAGTAGCAATGGGCTCAAATGTAGCAATGATTATGAGGTTGGCCCAGGACCAGACAGTGCTTTGTTCTGGTCCTATTAGTCATGCCAACTTGATGGCACCTATCAACAACAACAAGTATTAGAATACTATCATTTAAAAGGTTCAACAATTAACAGTGCTCATTACAGTGAGATGCTCACTGAAGAGCTGAAGCCTAAACTTGTGATTAAATACAGATGACTGCTATCCAAGGGCATTGTGATCTTACATGACAATGCTCATCTGCATACCTCTGCCCACACTGTTGACATTCTGCTTCTTGGAAGCCAGAATGACCAGACTTTGTCTCTCATACTTTGAACATATTATCAGAAGAGACAAGTCCCTAAAAAAGGATATCAAGCTTTGTAAAGTGGAGGGTCAACAAAAAGGAGGAAGACCCCAAAGAAATGGATTGGCAAAAGGGCATGAGACTGTAAATTCTAAGAGGTCAGGAATTGAGTTTGCATTTTTGAGTAATTTTGTCTCTATTCTCATGTGTGGATGAATGTGAACTAAATCGCAACAATATTTGCAATTTGAAAGAATGTCGTGTGCTCATGGTTAGGTGCCATTCATTCAGTTTTAACTCATATCAATCCTATACACAACAGAATGAATCACTTCCCAGCTTTGCACCATCCTCAAAATTGTTATGTTTGAGCCTTATTGTTGCTGCTACTGTGCCAATCCATCTTCTTGGGGGTCTTCCTCTTTTTCACTCTACCAAGTATGATGTTCCTCTTCAGAAACTGGTCCTTCCTGACAACATATCCAAAGAACAAGAGACAAAGTCTTGACATCTTCTCTGCTAAGGAGCATTCTAGCTGTATTTTCTGTAACATATATATTTTTGTTGTTGTTCCTCTGGTGATCCATGGTGTTTTCATTCTTTGCCAACATCATCAAATGCAGCAATTCTTCTTTGGTCTTCCTCATTCAATGTTCAAGTTTCACATGCATATGAGGCTTTTCAAAATACCATGGTTTGGGTCAGGTATACTTTAGTCCTCAAACTGACAATTTTACAGTTTTGTGGCAGCAGATTTGCCTAATACAATGCATCCTTGCTTTCTTTTTTTAAGTTTTTACTGTAAATTGAGTGAAAGTTTACAAGGCAGATCATCAGTTTTACATTCAACAAATAATACATCTTGCTTCATTACAATGATTATTATCCCCTCCATGTCCCATCAGACAACAGTATTTCTCTCTATTCACTTTAGCTTTTTGTGTTTTTGTTTTGTTTTTTGAACAGTCAGGAATATATAATAATTTACACCACCAAAAGGCACATTCTGCAAGTCTGCCTCCTGGCCACTAGCTCTTAGTCCCTCTCTTCACATGAATCTAGAGTCCTCAATTGTTCCCTCTCTCCATGTCCCCATCTCTGCTGTTGCTGTTTCTCTGGATAAGGTCCTGCATTCTGTTTGTGCTCTTCTCCCTTGATGGTCCTAGGGTCCTTTGTTTCTGTACTGCAAAATTAATTACTCCCCAGTTTTTGTTACAAAACTTCTACATTCATAATTGTGACAGTCTCAATTAGTCATGGTAACTATTACTCACTATTGAATCATAAGATTTTTTTTAAATCTATCTTTGCTTTCTTGACTTCTGCTTCCACGAGTGTTGATTGTGGATCCAAGTATAATGAACTCTTTGGCAATTTTGATCTTCTCTCCATTTATCATGATATTATTTATTGATCCATTTGTAGGGATATTTTTTTCTTTACATTGAGGTGCAGTCCTACTGAAGGCTGTTGTCCTTGATCTTCATTAGTATTTCCAGCAAGCAAGGTTGTGCCATCTGCATATCACAGGTTTTTAAAGAGACTTCCTCCAATACTGATGCCCCGTTCTTTATATAATTTAATTTCTCAAATTATTTGCTCAGCATACAGATTGAATATGTATGGTGAAAGGATACAGTCCTCATGCACACCTTTCCTTATTTTAAGCCATTCAGCATCCCCTTGCTCTGTTCTAAAAACTGCTTCTTGGTCTATGTATAGGTTTCTCATGAGCAAAATGAAATATTCTGGATTACCCATTCTTCACTACCCATAATTTGTTATTATCCAGACAGAAGAATGCCTTTGCACTGTCAATAAATTACAAGCAAATATCTTTCTGGTATTTTTTGCTTTTAGCCAAGATCCATCTGACTTCAACAATGATGTTCCTATTTCTATATCCTCTTCTGAATCTGGTTTGAATTTTTTGTTGCTCTCTATCAATGTACTAAGGAGCTCTGGTAACGTAGCGGTTACAAATCGGGCTGCAAACGTCAAGGTCAGCAGTTAGAAACTACCAGCTGTTCCATGGGAGAAAGACGAGGCTTTCTGCTCCCATAAAGATTTACAGCCTCGGAAAGCCTGTTCAGGGTCGCTATGGGTTGGAACCGACTCGACGACACTTAACAACAGCAACAACAATCAATGTACTATTTCAACCATTTTTGAATTATCCTAAGCAAAATGTTGCTGGCATAAATTATATTGTTTGATGCTTTCCTCATTCTGTTGAGTCACTTTTCCTTGGCATGGGCACAAATATGGACCGCTTCCAACTAGTTGGATAAGTAGCTATTTTCCAAATTTCTTGGCATAGATGAATGAGTTCCTCTAATGCTGAGTCAGTTTGTTGAAAGATTTCAATTTGTATTCTATCAGTTCCAGGAAACTTGTCTTTTTGTCAATGCCTTCAGTACAACTTGCACGTTTTCCTTCAGTACTATTTGCTGCCTCTTGAAATGGCTGAACATCACCAACTCTTTCTAGTACAGTGACTCTGTGTATTCCTTCCTTCTTCTTCTTCTTTTTATTATAACAATGCAGCAAAATAAAATACCAGTTTATTGTTGGACAACATTGTTTCACACATACATCAAACAGGCCCCCCAAATAAACAGCAACTTCAGAGACAAAAAAGGAAAAGAAACCAACTACTTATAGCTAAGTACATACACACAAAAAAAGTTACCGGAATGCTTGGAATAAGATTGTAATTTTGTTATTGTTGTTTTTGCCTTTTTTACAACTTTTTTTTTCTACTTTGAGATTATAATGAACATGGTCACACTAAAAAAAGTAAAGTCAGAATTAAGACAGAGAATGCTCCAAAGGCTAGTTTCTCATCCAAGATCATTAAAAATGGCTGACCTATAACAATATGTACAAAAGTTTTCCTTTTTAAAGCATTTTTTTAAAATAAATGTTTTATTGTGAATTTTGTGATAGTCTACATGGGAGAACATTAGTTGTACATTCATTCTATCATCTATCGTTTCATTGGCATAGTTACCAGCCCATCCATGCATCCTCACCCAACCAAAGGGTGTACCCTGTAAGCCTGCGAGCGCGCGCACACACACACACACCCCACAGTCCTCAGCCCCTTTCCCTCTTCGTATCCCAAGTCCCCAGCCACACCATCTCAGGCCTCACTGCTTCTCTGGGTAGGATCCCGCGCTCTGCTTTTCTCCATTGATAGTCCTAGGGGCCTCAGCAAATAGCATTTTTAAGAAACAAAGCAGGGCCTTGGACGTTTTAGTTCTTTTTTCTCCCCTGTTGCAAATTCACATTGTGGTTTTGGCTGGGTAATGGTGAGCGCGTGTTATTTGTGGGTGGCGCTGCCCAAAGTGGGTGGGTGGGACTCTCTACTCGAAGGTGACCACGTTTAGATTTTGAGATGGGAAGTGGAGAGTGGATAGGTCATGGTGACCTTTTTTAAGTTTCACTTTTCCTTTTTTGCTTTTAGTGATCCTCTTGGATTTTCTGCCTCTTGGTGTCAACATCACATCCTCATAATCTTCAGCTATACTCTGCAGTAGTTGTGTCGGCCGTCTCATCTTCATCTCCATCTTCTTCCTCACCATCAACTTCTTCCTCTTCCTCTTCCCCACCTTCGTCCTTTTCCTTATCTATCTCATTGTCAGTCTCCTGTTCCCCATTTTCTTCATTAACATTCCCAGTAGCAGATGCGTATCTTCCATTTTCTGTTTTCTCCACAACCTTCTTCTTCTTCTTGTCATTGGTGGTCATCTTGGAGCTGGTGTCCACAGCCTCTTCTGACATGGTGGGGAATGCCCGTGATCGGATATAGAGGATAACAAAGAGAATTCTGGGAGTGTGTGGTGAACGAGGAGCACTGAAGAGGTGCCTGCGGTAAGCGTGGAGAGCCGGACCAGACCCAGGAACAAAACAAACATGGCTTTTCAGAGCAGCCAGTGGCACTCCTTCCATCTTCTTTAGATGCTTCTAGCATCATTCAATATTTTTCCCACAGAATCCTTTAAGATTGAAACTTGAGGCTTGGATTTTTCCTTCAGTTCTTTAAGCTTGATAAATGCTGAATGTGTTGTTCACATTTGGTTTTTTAATTCCAAGTCTTTTCACTTACTCACACATACCTTAGAAGAAAAGTCTGACAATTTGCTTCTGAAGGTCGTAGTCTTGATAACCCTGAGACGTGCAATTCTACTGGGCACACATGAAGTCACCATGAATCAAATCAACTTGACAACTGCTTTATTCTTTATGATATCATAATTTTTAATTCACTTTGGTCCTTGTCATGATTACAAAACTATATATCATTGTAGCAATACAGCTTCGTGTTCGTTTTTTTACTTATTTCATGTGCTTATGTTTTTTTTTTTAAAAAAAAAAAACAAGCAAACAAGGTCTTTAATATGATGATTCAACCTTACTGTTTTTTCCATAAAAGACAAGCATTTTAAATAAGTATAAAACATATCCTAATGAAAATGTTGTGAATTTCAAAAGGCATTTATAGTAGAAAGAAGTTTATATGCCTATATGTTTTTAGCTTTAAACATATTTTGTTTCAATACATCAACCTCTCTAAGTCGTACTGAAGCCTGGGAAGTTGTTGTGGTTTATCACTTGATACAAAGGTTTCATTAGGGTCCATTACCAACCTGATAATTATATCAAAATCTAAGAATCTCTATAAAACTATTCAAAAATTAGACCATTTCAGACATACTACATTTCAAAACATATTCCCAAAATGTTATGTACATAAAAAGGGTTCATCTTGGGACATCAATGCAACCAGGCAATCCTAATATCAAGTTCTATGTTTTAAATGATATTGAAATTTTATCTTTGTTATAGTGTACTGCTAAGTTACAATGAATTGGCACTAAAGAGAAACCATCTAGATTCATCTCAAACAAGCGACTGGTAATAATCAAGCAACAGTGAATACATAACTACAATATTCTACTCTGGCATATGTATTGATCTTATATTTGAAAATATTTTTCCATAAATGGTAGTTAGCCTATCCATTGGCCAGGTAGATAACTAATAAGTAATACAGCAAACAAAATCAAATCATCCTTCTAAAATTTTTGATAACTTTTACTTGGAATAATCTTCTGTGACATATAGTTCTAGAATGACTGGCATATAAAATTGGAGTTCTTCCAATCCTTATCCTTCTTGCTACCAGTTGCAACAAAGGACTGGCTCTGATACATTTCACAGGTAGCTTTCTTTTTAGAAAAAGCAGTTATTTCTTCTTCCTAAAGTCTTCTCTTTTCTTCAAGATTCATTCTCTATTCTTGGTGAACTCTTTTTTTAAAAAAGGTTTTATTGTGAGTTATGAAAGTTTACATGGGAGAACATTAGCTTTACCTTCATCCTGTCTTATTCCATTTCATTGCAATAAATAAAATTCCCTGCATGCATCATCAAACAGCCAAATGGCACACCCCACAAGCCTGATCCCTGGCCTCAACACATAGCCTTCTCCCTCTGAGAGACCAGAGTCCCCAGCTGTTCCATCTCTCCACATCATCATCTCTACCTCCATCTCTGATGTCACTGCTTCTCTGGATAGGGTCCCACACTCCACTCTGCTCCCTTGATGGTCCCAGAGTCTTCAGCTCCTGGACTGCAAGATCAGCCACTCCTCTCCTTTTGCTATAAAATGTCTACCTTTTTACACTTGCAACACTCACAATCAGTCCTGATAGCAATTATTCACTATTGAACCACAAGAGTCTTATCTCCATCTCATTTCACCAGCCCCATCCAGACAGGTTGGAAACCACTCAGAGAAGACGTGAACTCTTTTAAGATGTTCAAATTTGGCCCAGAGCGCTCTCTCAACTTCTTTCAATATGGCTTCATTCTCCTTGACTCACTGCACAAACCATCTCCTCTTCTTTCCTCTGACACTCACCATAGGTTTCATGTCTTTTGGCTTCATAGGTCTCTTGAACACTGGCAGCCTTGTTCTCTGAGCCCACATCTTTAAAGTCCAGTTCCTCCAGTTTGCAACATCTGTGTAGTTCATAGTGTTAAGTGTGAGTCTGCTCTCACAAGTCTTCTATGTTTGTACAAATGAGCATCTCCCAGAGGTTTATGAAGTCACAGTGGTTCTCATTTTCCACTTGTATAACATCCCAAGGATACTGACAAGCTTTGACCATCTTATTTCCAACCTTTACCTCATCCATACTTCCTACAACAGCAACTGGAAAATTTGCATTCATTGAAGAATTGATTTTAGCAATAGTTTTATCATCTGTTGGGAATTGGTGTATCTGGATGCCATTGCTAACCAATTCACTCATAAGCTTGATCTTGAATCTCTGTAACTCAGTTTTATAAATTGCATCTGCTTTGGCAATTACTGGTATAATGTTCTCCTTACTTGTTCAGATTCTTTATGGTTAAGATATCAAGTGTCTTTAGAGAGTGGCTTGTACGTGAAATGAAATAAAGACACACATGGATGTGGGAATCGTGGTAGTTACAGAGACTGTGCTTAATCTTCAGCTCTTCTTTAAGACAGACCTCAAACTGAACATCTATGTAGTCAACTACTGGCTAATAGCTCTCTTCTTAGTTTATTTGGTCACTAAATCCCACTGTATTCAAAATGGTTAACTTTAATTGAACATTACTTTCCTGGAGTTTCATATGTCTGAGCCTTAAGTCTACCATGTGGATAAAAGTGTGAGGATTGATGATCTTCAAAATTAGAATTAAACAATGTTGAATCATCAGTATTGGTTTCTCAATTCCAGCTTCCCCCATAAAGAGGATATTAAAACAGTGGATCTGTTGATCAGCTGATCAGGTAAACTCTCTAAACCAACATGGCCAGATATAGTTAAGGAATGAATATTTTCTCTCTCTCTCTCTTTTTGTCTCTGTTCATCGTCATATACTTGTGAGGTCATGCAAGGTGATTTTGTTGCCAAATGAGTTTGAAAAAGCAGGTGTTGTAACACGTCGGAGAAGGTTATGGTCCCCAAAGAATGGGACAGGGGCTAGCTGTGGCCATGGTCTCTATCCTGGCTCACCGTGAGCAACTAGGTCAGGAACAATGGCTGCCTATGTTTTTATATAAACACAGCTCATATTTTCTAAAATCTTGAAAGTAGAGAATGCCAGAAAGATATTTTACTGGGTTTTATTGACTATATGGAGTCCTGGCTTGGCACTATGGATTAATGTACTGGACTGCAAGGTCCATTTAAATTGCAGGGTCAATGATTCAAACTCACCAACCACTCCTTGGAAACCCTATATAGGGTCAGTATGAGTTGGAACTGACTCGACAGCACTTAACCACAACAACAATTGACTATACAAAGGTTACGTGGATCATAGCAAATTATAGATAACAATGCCAAGCATAAGAATTTCAGAACCTTTAATTATACTCATGTGAAACAATATAGAGACCAGGAAGTAGCCATTCAGACAGAACAAGGAGAGATTGCATGGTGTAAAATTAGGAGAGACATTTAGCAGAGTTGTAGCTTTTCATCATATTTATTCAATTTCCATACTGAGCTAATAATCTGAGAAAATTGACTACATCAAGCAGAATATAGTGTCAAGTTGGGAGGAAGACTCATTAACAACTTGTAATATTCATGTGACACAACTTTGTTTACAGAAAGTGAAGAGGGCTTGGAAGCATGTAATGATGACCAGAGACTATAGGCCTCAAAGTGGATTATGTCTCAACATAAAGAAAAACTTCTTATAACTGGATAAATATCACCATAAGTAGAGAAGAGACTGAAATTGTCATGGATTTCATTTTATTTGAATTTACAATCAATGACCATTTCATTTTATTTGAACTCATAATCAAGGTCCAGGAAGCAGCTGTCAAGAATATAAATGTTGTATTGTATTGGACAACTCTTTTGTAAAAGGTGTCTTTAAATGTTAAAAGTAAAGCTGTCACTTTGAAGACTAAAGTGTGCCTGACTCAAGCCATAGTTTCCTCATATGCATGAGAAAACTGGAAAGTGAGTGAAGAAGAGAAATTAAAAATGGATTTACTTGAACTTTGGTGTTGACAAAGAATATTGGATATATCACGCGCAGTCAGAAAAACAAAAAAAAATCTATATTGGAAGGGGTACAGCCAAAATCTCCCATAGAAGCAAAGATGGCAAGGGTTTGTCACATATAATTTGTAACATGCTATCAGGAGGCACCAGTCCTAGAAAAAGACATCATGATTGGTAAAGTAGATGGTCAGGTAAAAAGAGGAAGACCCTCAATCAGGTGGATTGATACAGTGGCTGTTAACAATGGATTCAAACATAGCAACAAATGTGAGGATGGCATAGGATTGGCAGTGTTTTCTTCTGTTGTACATTGGGTTGCTATGAGTGGGAACTGACTCAAAGACATCTAACAGCAACAACAACAATAGCACTTAAAAAGAAAAAAAAATCTTGGATTTATTTTTAAATCACTGAAGGATTCATTTAAGGCTAGTCACTGGTAGTTATATTTCCTAAGAGATAAGTTTGTTTCTTTTTATTTGGATTCTATAAAAAGCAAGATTAGGAACTTTATATCTTGTGATTGTTCCTGACAGAACCTTTAGCAAACACAGTTATCCAAGTAACTCGAGAGATGGGGTAAATATGGTCATTGGGTACTTGATAAATGTAATCACTGTTAAATTGGGTTGTTTTTTTGAAGAACAGACTTCTTTTTAAAAGTGCTTTTCGTGTCAAATGATCATTTGTCTAGAGGGAAGTTATTTCAGGGAACAAATGAAGTCATCACTTATTTAAATTTCCTATGTCAAGTAGATCTTTTCTGGGGTGGAGGGATGGTGGTACAAATTCTTACTCAGATTGTGTCATAGCATTCATTGTACTTGGAGAGCCCATTCATCACGAGAGTTTAAGGCTGGGCTGGAATTTCTGGGAAGTTAGGATGGGGTGGGGTGAGTGGAGATCAAACATGTTTGTTATAAATTTTTACATGAAAAATACATGTGGAGTCATGAGTCACATTTAGACTCAACCCCAGTACTCATAAACATTCTTCAAGATTCTTCAGTGGTTGCTCTGTAGAACTGTTCTTACTGGGTTTTGTGATGAATTGTAATCTCATTGTTTTCTCCAGAAAAAAAATTGAAGCAAAATAAGTGATCTAAGTAAATTCAGGTACTTATATTCTAATTTGAATTTCTTTATGTTTCATATAAAGAAAAGATCGCATATCTACAATATTAAATTTTCCCACTCAGCAACATGCTGTTGTACTTATCCAGTTCTTATTTTATGTTCTTATACTTTACAAATTTTTTTCAGAGGACTTTTGATTCTTAAATTTATTCCTAAGAATCCATTGCATTCTCTTGCAGGTTATTAAAATCTACTAAAAGCTATTGGTGTTTGTGTGCTAAATACCAATAACTTTTAGGTAGATTTTATGTAGTGGTGGTGGTGGTGGTGTGCCATGGAGTCATTCTGACTCATAACAACCCTGTATAGAGTTTCCGAGGCTGTAAATCTTTACCGGAACAGAAAGCCTCATCTTTCTCCTGCGGAACTGCTGGTAGTATCAAAACACTGACCTTGATTTTATGTAAATATGGTGTTTGTGTGCTAAACATCTACGAGCTTAAAATTTATAATGTAAAATAATTTATAATTTCATTGATTTGAAAAAAAAATTCTCTGTTGGTGATCATGCCTGGCAATAATAACAATAAGCCATCTCTTTCTATTATTAATTTCTCAGATAATTTTAGAATATTATTTTGAGAGCATTCCAAAATCACATTATATAATTGGGAAATTTTTTTTCTTTTGAATTTAAGTGTTATATCTATTTGAATACCTTTGGCAGCAATCAATAAATTCTTTATAAAACAGATTTACTTTATAGAGCTTCAAGTATCCAATTTTTACCATTTTGTAAAAAAAAAAAAAAAATATTTCAATGATTCAAGGATGCTTGCTATATTCCCACATATTACATCAAGTGTGTTTTGAGTATGGAGAAAATCAGTATGGGGATAACCTGATCACTTCTAAAGTTATTACATGAATCTGAAAATATCAAAGTATTTCAATACTTTGAAAGTTTAGAAACTTAAAGTTGAGACAGAGAACTTGTGTTTCTGAACAGAATAGAGAACCTTGTGGTAGAACAAATACAGGCAAGCACCTGGCAACATCCGATTGTGTGGGGCAGGATGGAGGGACTTATTTGGAAGAGTGCCAGGTGACAGTACCAGCAGTGAGTTTGTGGTGGTTTGACAATCATGGTCTTGTCTTTCCTTGGCTTCCAGAGCTCAGCTGCAGCCCTCCAGCTTTGGTGCAGCATATAGCCCCTGAGCAGCAGTGGCAAGTGAGCTGCAGCTGTCACAACTCTTTCTGCTACCTTTAGCATGTGCTCTGCCTGTACTCCAACCCCACCCCCACTCCCTCCATGAGACTGAGACTTCCAACTCTGACCATGCTCCCCCAATCCTGAGGTTCCAGCATCTAACAGAGAGACAGAGCAGTTTGCAGGGGGTTACTTTGATATATGTGTTTCAAATGTATATAAATACATGTAATTTTTCTCACAATATCCAAATCACCTAATGTTCTCTTTCACAGAATGCACTGGAGATGTTAAGTGGCGCATGCCTGTACTCCACTGAGTACAAAAAATTGTTCATTTTTTGAAGCAAAAAGAGCTAGAAGTGCTGAGATTACTGTTATTGTTTAATGGAGTTGACCCGACTCATGGTGACCAATTGCACAATAGAACTAAAAGCTGCCTGGTCCCAAGCCATTCCTTGATTGGTTGTGATGAAACTTTTGTGATTCATAAAGGTTTTCATTGGATACTTTTTAGAGTATTTTGCAAAGATTTTTTTGCTAGTCCATCTTAGTCTGGAATGTCTGCTGAAAATGGAATGTCTGATGTAAAGCCATCACTGATAGACCTGGTCTTCTGCATGCAAGACTAGAATTCTACTATCAAAGCAGCAATACTAACAAGAAACGAACTACTGGGGTGTGGTTTTAAGGTGGATAGTGTAGAGGTGCAGTGAAGTTCACTGTCAGCAATACCACAGATTACCAGGCAAAGCAGGATCAGGGAAGAGCTCCAAAAACTCTGAATCACATAGGTTGTTGTTATTGTTAGGTGCCATTGAGTCAGTACTGACCCATAGAAACCACATAGATAGGAATATTTAAAAAGTTTGAAGGCTTATAGCTAGTGGAACTTGTATTGGAATGAATTGCTTACTTTAGAATCTTCTGGCCTCAGTGGCCAAGGGTGGACAACTTGGGTGAGATAAATAGCAAGACCAATTGGAAGACCAGATCCACCATGGAATAATGCCTTGGATACCTTGGAGCCAAAGTGAACAATACAGTTTGTCGGTTTTGCTTTGTTCTAATTTTTTTTTTTTTTTTGGTATCTGTTCATTGGAACCCCACTGTTTGCACACCTCCATACTGATGACTAGAGGGTGTGTCTGAGCGAGTGGACACCCCCCAACCCCCACCACTGGTGGGTTCTTCTGCCACACATACACACAGATACTCTCAGCCCAAGCGCTGGCCCTAAACTGTTTTGTAATAAAGAAAAGGCCAGAACAAGGGGCGTGGAGAAGGAAACAGAGTTTAAAAACAACAAAGGCTGAAAATTAAATTAAATCCTGAAGCATAGCATAACAATCAATAGTGGCATCTTGAAATTTATAAGATGGCCTTGAAGACAAGAAGCTGAAAGAGGACATTAAAATTCTATTAGGCTACTTTTGTTTTTTCTTTCTTTCTTCTCTCCCTCCTCATCCTTTTCTGTGATTATAGAACACAGCATCCAATCTGGTTTTCTTGTTGTTGTTGTTTGTTGTTTTTATGGATTTGTTGTTGTTTTGCTGTTGCTGTTTTGCTGTTTTATGCTTCCTCTTTTACCTTTGGGGGACTCTTTCTTTCTCTGTGTTACCCAAGAAGAGACAGAAACTGCTGCCATATAGTCAAGCTACAATCACACTTTATAAAACACCCAAATCCAGACAAGAACCAATACTAACTGTCATATACCTGGGAGGCAGACATCACCTGCAAAAGTTATTCTGAGTTAAGCAATAAAAAGAGAGAAACCGGAAGCCCGCATCTTGATCACATATACCTGGCGGCAATTAGAAAGCATACACAATACCAAAACACACACTCATTTAAGTATTAAGGCCACAGATAAACACTAAACATGTTCAGGAATCAAAAACAGATAACAATATCAGCACATGTCCAGAAACAAGATAAAATGTCTCAGAAAAATGACCTAGAGGTGTACCTGGACTCCATTCTGGAAGGAGGGCAGACCTTGGACAAGCCTGAGAAGGAATTCAGAAAAATGATTATAAAAAGTTTCAAAACACTTTACAATGGAGTTGAGAAAAATAAGGAAGAAGTCAGGAGAGCTCTACAGGAAATATTAAATAAGATAGATACAGCATTGGAAACAATTCAAAACCTACAGAAAGGAGTCCAAATGATCAATAATAGAATATCAGAAATAGACACTACACTGAAATTCCAAAGAAGTAGATTAGAAGAGATGGAAAGCAGACCAATGATCTGAAAGACAAATATCTCAATGCCACTAAGATAGAAGAGCAAACAGAAAAAGGATAAAAACAGCTGGAAAAGATCTAAGATTCATGTTGGACAACATGAAGAGGAATAACTTAAGAATTATTGGCATTCCAGAACAGGAAGAATCACACAAGTCCTCAGAGGAAATAGTTGAAGAACTGCTGGAAGAAATTTTCCCTACTATCCAGAAAAGTGAAGAGATAAACATTGAAGATGCTCAATGAATCCCAGGAAGGATAAACCACAAAAGAAAATCACCGAGATATATCAAGCTCTACAAAATCAAAAATAAGGAGAGAATCCTGAAAGTAGTTAGGGAATAGAAAAGTGTTACAAAGGCAAGCAAGTCAGATTAAGCTTGGATCTCTCAGAAGAAACCATATAAACAAGAAGGCAATGAGGAGACTGAGAGAGAAACAAATTGTCAACCAAGAATCCTTTATCCAGCAAAGCTATCAATCAAATACAACAGTGTAATCAAAACATTCCAGGATAAACAGAAGCTAAGGGATTTTTCCAAAGCCAACCTTGCATTACAAAACATCCTAAAGGGAGTTCTGTGAACTGAGAACCAATAAGAACAGACAGCAACCAGAGATTGACATGCATGGCACCACCTCCCAGAATTAAATTGACAGAAGGAAGAGTCAAGAATAGAGCAAAACCATAAGAATAAACTCAAAGAATCTGGGAGATCAGTCTATGATCAAAACAATTACATCATAAAAGAAGGTAAACACATAGGAACAGACATCCAGATGGTGAAAAGATCAGGTAGATTACAGGATAAAATTGACTGCACTAAATGGAAGGAAAAGTTAATGGAATATAAGGTAACCTCAAAGAAAATTAACACTTCATAACATACTAAGAAAATGAAAATCAAAGGGAAACATTAAAACTATGATGAAAATGACAAGAGAGAACACAAAAAACATAAATTCAGCAAAGGAAGACACACCGAACTATTAAAGCGCAAACACCACAAAAAAAACAAATACAATGGCGACAATAAATCCATGTTGTTGGTGTCAGATGCCATCAAGTTGGAACCGACTCATAGCGACCCCATGCACAGCTGAATGAAAAAATGTCCGATCCTGGATCCTGGGCCAACCTCACTACCGCTGCCACACTTGACGCCATCAATGATGCTACCTGGCTAATCCATCTCGTTGGGGGTCTTCCTCTTTTTCTCTGACCCTCCATCTTACCCAGCATGACATCCTTCTCCAGAGACTGTTCCCTCCTGATAATATGTCCA
>NW_006408687.1:2945589-2958358 GCF_000296735.1 Chrysochloris asiatica | reverse complement strand
CTTTAATGACTGGATGATCAGAGCTCAAGTAGAATAAGAAAGAAGAGGGGAAAAAGAGTAATATGATACAATTTGATGAACTTGACCTACACCTATGGATGCAGTAACTCAAAAGAGGGACCATATCTCTACAGTGAGGTACATTCCTACCCCCTCAGTACACAGGGTAGACAGGGATGGGCAATTTGGACATTGGCTACCCAAAATGGTGGGGGAGAGGCTACAAAGGCAAGAAGCAACTGGCTTACAAGCTTTCAAGTGGGAGCCTAGATCCAGAGAACATGGAGGAAAGTATTATCTCTGCTGAGTAGTATCCAATATGTCTGGGCAGGGCTGATGAAAGGAGATGGGAATAGGTCTCTTGTGGTACAATAGCGAATAATTGTTATCAGGACTGACTGTTAGAGTTGGAAATGTAAATGTAGATATTTTGTAGTAAAAGGAGGGGAGTGTGGAACCCTACCCAGAGAAAACAGTGATGCCAGAGATGGAGACAGAGAAGATGACATGGAAAGATGGAGAGGCTAGGAACTCTAGACCCAGAAAGGGAGAGGGGCTGTGTGCTGATGTATACCATTTGGTTGGTTGATGATGCATGGAGGGGATTGTAACCATTGCAATGAAATGATAAACGATAGGATGAATGTAAAGCTAATGTTTTCCCATGCAAACTATCACATAATTCACAATAAAACACTAAAAAAAAAAAAAAAGAAAGTAACTACTTTGTGCAGTGCAGTACACTCCTCACTTTCTCACCCACCCTGCCCTCATCTCATGGAAAATATGTTTATTCTGGTCATGGACAGGAAGTGAGAATCTGGACTTTGCCCAGGCTTTGGGTACCTTCTGGATAACATTTGAGCTATTTGTTTGTTTGTTGCTAATTTGCCTATGAAATATTTATGCATGATGCTTGGTAATTACTTGCAAAAAACTGTTTTCCCAGGAAACATGCCTAGCAATAGACTTGATGGATTACAATGCATATATTATATTAAACTTTAACATACAATGCCAACAGAATTTCCACAGGGTAGTCCTGGTATGATGCTTTAGGATAAGCCCTGGACTGCAAGGTCAGTTTGAGCCACAAGGTCAGAGGTTCAAGCCCCTTGAGAACCCTGTACAGGGTCACTATGAGCCAGAACTGACTCAATGGCAGTTAACAACAACAACACGTATAGTAGTAGTTTGTAAGAACATCTGTGGTTTCATATTTCCCCCAACATTTGGTAACGTCATATGTCTTGATTTTTGGCAATTTACAATCAGGAAAATTCAAAGTTAAATTATTTTTAAAGTTGAATATTATTCTATATATTTTTTGGCCAATTGTTTTCTCCCTCCTCAATTACAGGCTTGGAAATCCTGTACAGGGTACCTTAGTCACAACCAACTCAGCAGCACTTAACAACAA
The DNA here is from genome assembly GCF_000296735.1 of Chrysochloris asiatica. Lineage (NCBI taxonomy): Eukaryota > Metazoa > Chordata > Mammalia > Afrosoricida > Chrysochloridae > Chrysochloris > Chrysochloris asiatica. Next base: position 2,956,938 of record NW_006408687.1, on the reverse strand, counting down.
CAAAAAAATTTATTAATGTCTCTTGTTTATTTTTTAATTAGTTGTCTATTTTTCTTTTTATTTGTAATTAAAAAGAAATCTATTCTAGATAAAAAAATTCCATTTTTATATATTGCAAATATTTTCTATTATATTGTAACTTGTCTTTTTACTATCTTACTATAGTGACTTTCATGAAAAAAATGTTCAGAATAACTTTATGAAGTTAACATTTTTTGTTTAATTTTTGATATTTCTTAACATAAAAGAAATTCCTTCCTGCTATTAGGTTATAAAAATATTTGTTTCCACTCACATCAAATACTTTAATCCCCCTGAAGGTGACTTTTGAGAATGGCTTGAAGCTGAAATTAAAAAGAATAAATTCTGTATGAACAAAAAGTTGTCACAGTTCCAATTGTTGTAAACCTCTACCTGCCCAATGACATACACTAAATTTCCTTATATGTGCCAGAGCTTTTCCTCTTTTCTTGCTTTTGTGCCATTGCTTAATTTGGTTATCTCTGAACCAGTACCACACTGTCTTAATTACTGTTGTCATAATGAATATGCACTACACTGCTAATTAAAAGTTAGCGGTTTGAACCCACCCAACAGCTTCTTATGAAAAACACTTGTCAATTAGCTTCCATAAAGATAGCATTCAAGTTAACCCTATGGCACAGTTCTGGTCTGTCATATGGGGTCCTTATGAGTTGGAATACATTCAGCAGCACCCAACAACAACATAAATATATAAATATTTACACACATATACATTGTTGTTTATTGTTGTTGTTATTAAGTGCCATTAAGCTGGTTCCAACTCAAAATGAGAAGTGACTGGTGAGTTTGAACCACCGACCTTGGGATTCAAACAGACCTTGTGGTGCAGTGCATTATATGCACATATATATGCAGTTATGCTATAGATAACATTGGGAAGAATGGGAATTCCAGAAGGCTTCCATGAGTTAATGCAGAACATATACATAGATTAAAAGGCAATCATTGGAACAGAAAAATGTGATACTAAGTACTCTAAAATTAGGATCAAGCATACTTATTCAATCTGTATACTGAGTAAATAATATGAGAAGCTGGACTATATGAAGAAGAACATGGCATCAAGATTGGAGAATAGCTTATTAGCAACCTACAATATGCAGCTAACACAACCTTGCCTGCTGTAAATGAAAAAGATTTGAAGCATTTATTGATGAAGATCAAAAACTACAATCTTCATTGTGGATTACATCTAAATGTTGCTATTGTTATCATTGAGTTGATTCCAACTCATAGTAAACCTTTGTAGGGTTTCCAAGGCTGTAAATCTTCCAGGAACTAGAAAGCCTCATCTTTCTACCAGGAGCTGGCTGGTGTGCCCTAATCACCAACTTTATGGTTCACAGACCAGTGTTTACCCTACAACATCACCAGAGCACCATACCTTAATGTAAAGAAAATGGAAATCCTCACAACTGGACCAATAAATAACATCATGATAAATGGAGAGAAGATTAATTTATCAAGGATTTCATTTTACTTGGATCCACAATCAACACTCATAGAAACACTAGTGAAGAAATTAAAGGAGGCCCTGCATTGAGCAAATAAGCTATAAAAAGATTACTTTAAACTGTTAAAGAGCATAGATGTCATTTTCAGGAAGAAGGTATGCCTAGCCCATGTAATGGTATTTTTAATAGCCTCATATACAAGCCATGGTATTTTCAATAACCTCATATGGATGTGAAAGTTGGACAGTGAATAAGGAAGATCATAGAAGAATTGATGCCTTTGAGTTGTGGTGTTGGAGGAAAATACTGAAAGTGCCATGGACTGCCAAAAGAACCAATAGATCTGTTTTGGAAGAAGTGCAGCCAGAGTGTTCCTTGGAGGCCAAGATGGCTAGGCTTCATCTCTCGTACTTTGGACACATTGTCCAGAGAGAACAGTCATTGGAGAAGGATGTCATGCTGGGTAAGGTGGAGGGTCAGAGAAAAAGAGGAAGACCCCCAACGAGATGGATTAGCCAGGTGGCATCATTGATGGCGTCAAGTGTGGCGGTGGTAGTGAGGTTGGCCCAGGATCGGACATTGTTTCGTTCTGCTGTGCATGGGGTCTCTATGAGTCGGTTCTGACTCAGTGGCACCTGACAACAACATACATGTAAGGAGTCCTGGTGTGGCACTGCAGTATAAGCACTGGATTTCAAGGTCAGTTTGAATGGCCAGGTCTGCAGTTCAAACTCACCAGATGCTCCTTGGAAACCCTTTACAAGGTCCCTATGAGTCAGAAAGACTTGATGGCAGGCACTTAACAACAACAACAACATATACATGTGAAAGCCAGACAATGAATAAGTGAGAAGAAGAATCTATGCCTTTGATTTATGACATTAATGAAGAATATTGAATATACCACAGAATTTCAGAATATAGAACAAATCTGTGTTGAAAGAAGTACAGCTTCCTTAGAAGGGATGATGGATAGACTTTTTCTTGTATATTTCAGACATGTTATCATGAAGGACCAGTTCCTGGAGAAGAACATTATGCTTGGTAAAGTGAAGGGTCAATGAAAAAGAGGAAGATCCCCCAATGAGATGGATTTGCATAATAGCAGCAGCAATGGATTCAAGCATAACAATTGTGAAGGTGATTCCAGACTGGGCGGTATTTCATTCTAGTGTGCATAGGGTCGCTATGAGTCAGAGCTGACTTGATGGCACTAAACAACAGTAACAACAAACCTGAAGGTATGCTGAAGAAATTTCTCTGCACAAGAACACAAGGAGTTGAAAATATGGAGACATTTAAGATAAATAGAGGATAGAATGTTAAATCTAGCAACCTCTGTTGTTGTTAAATGGTGTTGAGTGGGTTCAACTCACAGTGACCCTATATATGTTTCTGAGGAGTGATTGGTGAGTTTGAACCACTGACCTTGCAGCTCAAACTGACCTTGCTGTGCAGTGCTTATCATACAATGTCAAACCAGTGCGATAGAGTTGGTTCTGACTCATAGAGACCCTGTATAGGGTTTCTGTGGCTGTAAATCATTGTTATTGTTGGTAAGTGCTGTCGAGTCAGTTCTGACCCATAGTTACCCTGAATAGGGTTTCCTAGGCTGTAAATCTTGACAGAATCAGAAAGCCTCATCTTTCTTCCATGGAATCGCTGATAGTTTTGAACTGCCGACCTTGAGGTTAGCAGCCCGTCTCATAACCACTACACCACCAGAGCTCCTTTTGTAAATCATTACAGTGTCAGAAAACCTCATCTTTCTCCCTTGGAGCTACTGGTAGATTTAAATTGCAGACCTTGCAATTAGCAGCCCAACTCATAATCTGGGTGTGAATGTGCTTTACTGTAGACTCTGGGTACTATGATGGAACCCTGAAGAGAGGATGAGGTCAGAATGTGGGTTTTCTTTGGACACTCTCTAACTTCTGCCAGGATGGCTAAGCTTCGTCTCTCATACTTTGGACATATTGTCCAGAGAAAACAGTTGCTGGAGAAGGATGTCATGCTGGGTAAGGTGGAGGGTCAGAGAAAAAGAGGAAGACCCCTAATGAGATGGATTGGCCAGGTGGCATCATTGATGGACTCAAGTGTGGCAGCGGTAGTGAGGTTGGCCCAGGATCGGACATTGTTTCGTTCTGCTCTGCATGGGGTCGCTATGAGTCGGTTCTGACTCAATGGCACCTGACAATAACAACAACAACTTCTGCTTGGAATCTAAAAATAAGTAGGAAAGAATTGCAGGCAGATATAATTTGAAGATATGATAATGAAGAATGTTCCAGTACTAATTTCCACTAGATATCAACACAAATTCAGAGATTCAGGAGGTCCATTGCATTACCACATAGGACAAAAATAACCCAAAAACTATACCTAGACATACTGTGAGTCCTGGTGTGGTCTGTAGAGTACTCTAACCACAACAATATAGTGGTTCAAACCCACCATCCTCTGTTTTCTTTTATCATTCTTAACTTTCACTTATCTAAGAGTACTATTATTAATTTATGATTGTACAGTCTGAAAGGCCAACTTTAATATCTTTTAAAAGTTTTTTTTTACTTCTGCCACATTGGATACCAGTAACTTTCAAGTCAACTCCAACTCATGGAGACTCCATGTGTATCTTTCATGAAACTAGTAGCAATCAAGAGGAGAGGAGATCTGGATTCCCCTCACAATACCCTTGGATTGAGTTAAAGGGCAGGGAAGCAGATGACATAGGTGAAGGCCATGTGCCAACAGGAGTTCTTATCACCCAGACTGTGGTTTGGTGATGAGGTCACAGTATAATCAAACTATATATTTAGTTTTGATGATTTGCTAAAGCTCACCAGAGCTGACCTGACATTAGCTGAGGCCTTCTTGGAAAAATGGGAGGGTGTGCAGAGAAAATCCACATTCTGATCTCACCCTCGCCTCAGGGTTCACCTAGATACCCAGAGCCAACAGTTGAGTATATGTGCTATTTTATAAGTTATGGTCTTCAGCACCCAGGGTTGGGTGTTCAACCCCTCTATAACCATATTAAGAACAGTCACTTACCTTTACAATCATGCTATTTTAATTATCTTGCCTGGTTAAGGCAAATTTATTTAAAATATCAACTTTTGGATTAGTAATATAGTAGCTTCTTTGATATTTCCATTCTTGCTGAACATTGAATCGGTCTTCCATTAAAGATTAGTGTTCTTCATTCAGTATCTCAATATTGTCTATGTTGTTGTGAAGTGCCATCAAATTGGTTCTGACTCATCAACTCTATATACAACTCTATGAATGCAACACTGCCTGGTCATGTGCTATCCTCACAGTTTCTGTTACTTTCACTTTGTTAATTCATCCTGTTGGGAGTTTTCTTCTTTCCCACTGACGCTCCACTTTACCAAGCATGATGGCTTTCTCCAGGGATTTATATGTCCTGACAACATGCCCAAAGAAGAAGAGGTGAAGTCTTTCCATTCTCGTTTCTTAGGAGCATTTTGGCTGGATATCTTCCAACACAAATTTATTTGTTCAGTATTGTCTTTAATGCCAAGGTTTTATTTTATAAATATGGAAACTGATTATTTTACTCCAAGGATTTATCTTTCACTAAGTGAGCTTCCAAGTAGTGAATCTTATACATGGGCTACTTCTTGTGAGAATTATGATTGTGATTAATTTTACCCAGTAGCCAGTCTTTCAATGTCATTACACACAAATACAATTGGAAGTAGTAAAATAATTAAGATGGTGCTTATTATTTTAAGAAACTCTGCATAATTCTTTATTCAACAATTCTTTGAATTATGAATTATCATTCTGCTTATTTATTGGAGTTTAGATTATTTTAAAACCTTTTGATTGTGAATTGAGTGAAAGCTATAGACAAGATCATCAGTTTTACATTCAAAAAATCACATACTTTGTTTCCTCTCGATGGGTACAATCCCTTCCATGCAACAACAGTTATCTCAATTCTTTCCTGTGGTCCCTATTTCCATTCTACCCATATTCCTACACTTTCTCAACTTTATCCTTAGGTAAATGTTGTCCTTTTGATCTTGAATGATGGGCTATGCCATGGTGAGCATACCTTGCTAGTGTTTTTATATCCTTATCTACTTGCTAAATAGGTTAAGGGGGTCCTGAGAAGCCAGGGGAACATTAGAGTAGATTGTGCCTTGTTTGATGCTCTTGAAATAGGACCATGACATCAAAATCAGTACCAAGGTAACGCCACCCACCATAGCTAACACTAGGAGTACAGTTTGACCTATGTTGATCCACCCACTGGTTTCAGAACTTTAAAACAAAACTACACATACACACACAAACATGCTGGGAATTTAATGTGGTTTAAAATTAAGTACACAGGAATTTAAGTAGGAACAGTTTGTATACTGTGAACCATAAGGTTGGAAGTTCAAACCTATCAGTTGCTCCTTAGAAATCCTATAGAGTGTTGCTATGAGTTGGAACTGACTAGATGGCACTTAAAAACAACAGGTCAAAAAGGTTCATTAGGTGTCAGGCCTTCTCCTCAGACATCTTATCAGAATTTTGGAGTGTATAGGTTTTATTCAATATGCATTTCTAGCACCCAGTACAGTTCCTAGTAGGTAATGAGTCTGCAGCACATTTTTGTGGAGAGAATTAAATACATTTTGAAAATTTTGGTCTCATCTTCATTTCTTCATCAGTTCTTTCTTTGACCTAACTAGAGATAGAGAGAGACACAGAGAAAGAGAGACGTAGAAAAAGAGAGGTTCATGTAGATACTGATGCTAAAGGGCAAATATTCTATCATAACTTAACAAGTTATCTCTTCCAGTAAGTCTTTTAATTGAAAATAGAATTACAAATTTGAAAAATGTCTCTATAACAGTGGGATTTCAAACAAAAGTAAGAAAATAGCAGGGAGACGTCCTTTTTAATTTTCAAGGATGCAACAAAAGAAAAATAAAACAAAAATGTCTCCTTAATTTCTTCATTTCTCTCTAACAATTTGACACCTATAACTATCTACTCTCTTCTGTTCAAGTCACATGACAAGCTCAACAAGAATTGTTTTGCTCTTTATCTTGTTTGTTGTTGTTGTTAAGTACCACTGAGTCAGTTTCAACTCATAGTGACCTTATATAGTTTCCCAGGCTGTAAATCTTTCCTGAAGAAAATCTCATATTCTTTCTGAGTAGCTGGTGGGTTCAGACTGCTACTTTGTGGCTCACAGTCCAGTGCTTATCTTACAGAGCCATCAAACTCCCATTCATCTTGGTAGAACACAATAATTTTAAATTTTTTATAGAGGAATTTTAATTTTCTTATAGAGGAATATTTTTCTAGTTGTATTAGCTTGACTAAAATCCCTATCTTATATTCTATGATTCCAATATGCAAAATGAATTTGCTTCCTTGACATAAAAGGTTAGGCATGATGGTTCCTACTGACCAAAGAGAGAAAAGAACATGCAAACCAGATCAAGATAGATTCCCATAAGTCCCTCTGAGAAATGCAGGAGTCATATGCCCAATTGCAAAATCAACACAAAATCATCATTAAACATACAGTAGGATGATAACACAAAGTATAAGCCTGGCCCAAAACCACAAGCCCTGGAACAGTTTCAAAACAAACACAGACAGGAAACCACTCACCCAGACACAGGGAAGTTAGGTTCTCCTGAGCAAATGACAAATGTGTCCAATGATTCAGTCAACTCTCCTTGGTAAGGGAATCTGAATACTACCTCTGCACTTAAGATTTGGAAAAAAGCAAGTGTACCCAAGGACATTTTAGTAAACCATGTGAGATGCAAAATATACTTATAAATTCAAAATAATAATAGTTATTTTTGAAGGATTCAATCTCTTAATAGTTTTACTTAATGAGCAATCTGGTGTTTTTTCTACAATGCCACACCAGGACTGCAGTAGAAGTAAAAATCCATTATATTCCAGTCAATCCTGACTCTGGGACAGAGTAGAGCTGCCTCATAAGTTCCAATGGCTACAATTTCTATGGAAGTTGACTGCCACATATTTCTCGAACTGCTTACACTTTGGTTGTCAGCCAAGCACTTTGTCACTGCACCACCAGTGCTCCTTATACCAAAGGTGGTGGTTGTTGTTAAGTGCTGGTAGGTTTGAAGTACCATCCTTGTGATTTTTCAGTCTCATGCTGATCCTACAGCACCACACCAGGAGTCCTATACCAAAAGTTTTAGGCTGATACTGAAGGCATATATGTCACTAAACATTGGAAAGATTTAGTAAAGTTGCTACTATTGTCCTTTAAGACTCATATTTTAACTGAGCTTTATGATCCATTTTCAGATAGGTGTAGATTTATTCTCTTATTACATAGTTGTTGTTAAGTGCCGTCAAGTTGGGTCTGACCCATAGCTACCCTGTGTAGGATTTCCAAGGACCAGCTGGTGAGCTTGAGCCACCAATCTTGCAGTTCAAATGGCTTTGCAGTATGGCGCATTAACCCACAGCGCCACACCAGGACTCCACATAGGTGGCCCAAATGATTTACACTGGACTATTAACCTGAAGGTTGGTAATTTGAACCCATTCAGTGGTGCTGTGGAAGCATAAAGGGGTCAGTGATCTGCTTCTGTTAAGATAATAGCCAATAAAACCCTACGAAGCCCTTCTCTGTAGCAGATGGAGTTACCACTCAATGCCAAGAGCTTTTTATGTTTTTGTTTTTACCTCTACTACTGCTACTACTATTACTATAATTGTGTCTACTAAATGATATTAATCTAAACAATTAACAGGTAACAAGTCACTTTTCTAAACTCTTGATATACATTAATTGCAATTTATCCAATAACAACCTTGTGAGTTAGTGTTATTATTATCTTCAATTTTTAGAAAAGGAAATTGAGTCACAGAGAGATTAAGTATTTCTACTTATAAGTGGCCAAGTCAGGATTACTATAATAACATAAACTTCAAATGATAACAAAATTAACCATATTTTAAAGTGAGGAAAGTTTTTTGTCATTTTTTTTCTGAAAATCTCTTTGGATCTGGGAATAATGCATACAGCACTTATCCACACATTGTTCAAATATTGAGGAAACATCTGCTATGTGTCAGGTACTGTGTTAGGGATTGAAAATATCAAGTAGAGATAGGCTTCATATGAAGATGTGCAATGATGCTATGCTCTAAAACCATCAACATTCTTCAAACAACTATTCCTCTCCTGTGTCCCTGGGGAAAAGGATTGAGCAGTGATTTCCTCCTGGTCACTTTAGCTCCTCTACTAATGGGCTCTGCTGGGTTGTTTAGGAGAATTCACAGAGACACACCTGTATGAAAGCACACTGTTGGGTAGAAAGAGTTCTTCCTGTCTGTTAACAGAATCATTTTAAGCATGCCATTCCTTTGTGTCAATCAGCAAAAACCTGTCCTGTTGGGCATCATTGACTAACAAAACTCTGTCCTTTGGGGCATCATTGATAAACCAGATTGAAAGCACTGAATCACAAGGTCGGTTAGAACCACAAGTTCCATGGTTGAAATAGCCAGTCGTTCCTAGTAAACCCTAGACCCAGACTGACTCAATGGCACTTAACAACAACAAGATGGTTGCTCTAAGGATGTTGTGTTGTTGTTATGTGCCATGGAGTCAGTTCCAACTCATAGAGACCCTGTACAGGGTTTCTGAGGCTGCATGTCTTCATGGGAGCAGAAAGCCTCCTCTTTCTCCGGCAGAACAGCTGGCAATTGTGAACAGCTGACCATGAGATTTGCACCCCAACTCATAACCACTACACTACCAGAGCTCTGACTATTAACCTGAAGGTTGGTGATTTGAACCCATTCAGTGGTGCTGTGGAAAAATAAAGAAGCCTGTTTAGAGAATAGCCAATAAACCCCTACAGAGCCCTTCTGTATAGCAGATGGAGCGTAGTGGTTACCAATCAGGCTGCGAACCACTATGAATTGGAACCAACTCCACACACCACCACGCTACCAGAGCTCCTTTGCTTTAAGGGTATGCTAGTAGATCTAGGACTTCTTTGTGCACCTTAATCTGGAAGGAGAAGAACATGTGCTCCTTCTCTAACACCAGAGCCACTCCTTCCAGACTGTGAAAAGGGTGTAGGGGTCTGTTGACAAGATGACTCTTTAGTCAGAAATATTCCATTTCCCCTTTGAAGCTCCAATAGAAGCCATTCCTCCTCACACCCTCCAAAAACAAAAACAAACAAAAAACCATTGTCATCAAGTTGAATCTCACTCATAGTGACCCTATATAGGGTATCTGAGACTGCAAATCTTTACCAGTGCAGACTGGCTCACCTTTCTCCAGTGGAGCAGCTACTGGGTTTGATATGCAGCCCAATGCCTAACCCATAGTGCCACCAGAGCTCCTTAGAAAGGAGATAAGAAAGTTTAAATTATGTCCTGTGTTAAATTTTTCGGCCACTTACCTTCATCACTGGTGTCAGGTTTGTAGTACTCAGCTCAGGGTTCTTGAAAAGTGAGGATAAGTTTTTTTTGTTTTGTTTTTTTTAACATCAAAATCTAAGATAGGAAAGGACAGATGCATATCTAACAACATAGCATTTTGAGTTTGTATGCAGCCCCCTGGGAAGTGCAGTCCAGGAATTTGGAGGAGTTTAAAGCAATGTATTTTGATCATTGGCATCACACCCAGTACAGTGAGAAGCTCTGAAAGGCAAGTCCAAGACTGACAAGGCAATAGTAAAGTCTTTCTCCAGGTCATGTGGGGGCACAAACCCATTAACAGACTCAGAGACACACTGAGCAGAATTATTACCCAGAGTTAGCATTTATATTTTCTCCTCTCTTCTTTCTGATCTTCTGCTCCCCTTAATCCATTTCCTTTCCCCCCTCCCCCTCTTTTCTTTTGTTGAGTATTTACTCCAATCCAATCAAGGCTCTAGAAATTGATGGAATACAAATGGAAACTTTTCAATAACTGAAGCAGCACTAGAAGTAAGTGTTCACTCATCAATGCCAAGAAATATGGAAGATAGCTAGCTACCTGGCAAAATGACTGTGCCCATTGCAAACAGAGGTGACCCAATGGAATGTGGAAACCATCAAACAACATCAGCAGTATTACATGCAAGTAAAATTTTGCTAAAGATAATTTAAAAATAGCTGCAACAGTACAATGGCAGGAAACTGCCAGAGGTTCAATCTGGATTCAGATGAGGATGTGGAATGAGGCTTATCATTGCTGACATCAGATGGATCTTAGCTGAAATCAGAGTATACCAAAAAAATGTTTACTTGTGATTTATGACTATGACTATGCAAAGGCTTTTGCTTGTATGGATGGTGACAAGCTATGTGCAGCATTGTGGACAGTCAAATTCTAGAACACTTGATTGTATGCTCATGAGGAACCTGTACATATACCAAGAAGCAGTTGTTTGAACAGAACAAGCAAACACTGAATGTTTTCAAACTGGGAAAGGTGTCCACCAGGTCTTGTATGTCATGATAAATGGAGAAAAGACTGAAGTTTTGAAAAACTTCATTTTGTTTGGATCCACAATCAGTACTCATGGAAGCAAACAATCAAGAAATCAAACAAGGTATTTCACTATGCAAATCTGCTGAACAAGACCTCTTTAAAGTGTTCAAGAGCAAAGATATCTGTTTGAGAACTAAAGTATGCTTTCCCAAAGCCATGGTATTCTCAATAGTTTCATATGCATGTGAATTTTGGACAATGAATAAGGAAGTTAGTGGAAGAATTGACACATTTGAGTTATGGTGTTGGAGAGAATATGGCAAGTACTGTGGAAAGCCAGAAGAACAAAGAGGTTTATATTGGAAGAGCTACAGCCAGAATAAGGAG
>NW_006408687.1:2931074-2943529 GCF_000296735.1 Chrysochloris asiatica | reverse complement strand
CTAATCTCATGGTCAGCAGTTCGAAACTACCAGCTGTTCCGCAAGAGAAAGATGAGTCTTTCTGCCACCATAAAGATTTACAGCCTCGGAAACCCTGTACAGGGTTTCTATGAGTCAGAACTGACTACAGACATGTAACAACAACAATAGCCAGAATGTTCCTTGGAGGCAAGGATGCCACCAGTGTTCCTTTTTGTTCCTGAAACTTGCTTTTGCGGTTTCCTCACATTTAGGGCAAGCCCAGAAAAAAATGTTTCAATAGTTAGCTGGTAAAGAACAAAACCCTAAAATCAGACTTATGCTGTCCTGGGGAGTAAAGGTAAAAGCTCAGAGTGTGATCTGGAATGTCTGGACTTGAATCCAGGTCTGGGGCAAGTTACTTAACTTTCCTATAACTGTGTTTTCTCATTTACAAGGATAATGAAAAGCACTTCACTAAACTGTTATAGAAATTAAATAAAATATAATAAAGTTTTAAATAGCACCTGTCTCATAGTGTTCACTAAATGCTCAATATCATTAGCTACATTTCAGACAAATATCATGATAACTTGTGCAGATAGCTGAATTTCTCATCTATAAATGCAGAGATGAACTTAATCTTTTCTATAATTATATGCTAAAGTTATATCCTATGACTAACAGAAGAAGTGAATATCATGATGAATGCTTCTCTTCTTCAGTATTTTTTCTTTCTTGTGGGTGCCTCTGACCTCTCTTTGATCATTAGCACGTATCTCTGGGATTTTATCTTGGCTTATCCAAAGCCTAGCATGGATAGTTTTGTGTGGTATTTCTGGGATATGCTATTGGATTAAGGTGCAGTGCTGTTAAGAGTAGACCATGTCAAGCTCACCAGCTGCTCCTCAAAAACCCTATATAGGGTCGTTATGGGTCAGAACTGACTTGACAACACTTAATAACAGCATAGCTGGATGGGCTCTAGAGGATATCTAGGGCAATTTGTTCATGCCATTTTCTACATGAACAGACAGGGAAACATCAAGGGATTTTTCCTTTCTGTTTTTAGATGTTTTCACATAATATTAACTCTGATTCAAAAATGTTTTCAAAATATTTTACAATTTTAGATGTTAACTATCTATATATATATATACTCAAAATCTATGCATTTAGTATAGAAGATAATTCAAATCAACAATGCATGCCCCCCACACACAAACAAACTTTTTTTTTTTTTTTTTTAAAGCAGTATTACCTCAGCATATATAGAACACATCCATCATTGCAAATTCAAAAGCAATCGATTAAGGGTTGTTATCCAGTGAGCATCAGATTTTCTTGAATTTCTGAAGAAAGTGTCAGGAATCCAAATTTTTCCAACCATATTACTGTTAAGCATAGCACTTTCATGGTATTATCGAATTTTAAATGACTATTAAACCAGGTTTGGGCAAAAATTATATCTATTGTGTATTCCTAAAGATAAAGAAAGAGTATTAGCAGACATACTAATAAACCCACTTTCCTAGATATTTTCCTCAGAAGTTGTACTTTTTATGTTATAAAACTATTGTAAATAAATAGTAAATAATAATTTTTAAAAAGTAGACCATGAGACACTTCATTATCTCATGATGACCTTTATTTTGTGGTGTTGTAGTTGCTAGGTGCTGTGAAGTGGGTTCTGACTCAAAGCGACCCTGTATAGGGTTTCCAAGGAGCACCTGGTGTGTTTGAACTGTTGATTTAGTGGATAGCAATCCAATGCTGATCCTACAGTATCACATAGGGCTGCTCATTATCTGAATGATACCAAATGCATTCTCTAATAAAAACCAGACTTTGTTGACAAAGTTGTCTCCACTTCACTGAGCATGAAAACACTTTTATTAAATTGAGAAGGAGAAGATGTATGGGTCTTATTGTATATAAAAAGACCTCTGAGGAGTGGAGGAATTGGATTCCATGGGAAAAGTTCTGAGAGTTCTTCTATTCAGGTCCGGATTCTCCATAAGTGGTACATTTTCTAAAAATGCAAGAATGTAAGAGAAAGAGATACAACTAAGAAGACATTGGAGAAGTACAATGAAGAATGGAAATTACCCTGGCAGGGCTATAGAAATGATGAGGTGGGTAGTAGAAGAGCATTGTTTCCATCTAAGGGTATCAGATTTCCTTTTTTCACATTTATTATTAATGCAGCAAATACTTGTTGATTATCTTCTATGTATAAAGCACTGTGCCAGGTACTAGGAGGAATAAATGTTGAAAAATCCTATTTCCCATGATCAGTTTATCATGTACTTTGCTGTTGTTGATAAGTGCTGTCGAGTTGATTCCAATTTATAGCGACCCTGTTAGGATTTCCAAGGTGTGGTTGGTGGGTTTGAACCACCAAATTTATAGTTAGCAGCCCAGAGCTTCTCCTTTAGCACCACATCAGATTCCTATTATCTAATAGAACAAACAAAAGAACAATCTACACTTAAAAATCTTCTAAATCAAAAAGTAGATGTGGCATACAAAAGATTCAGTTGCCTATGGAAGACTAGCTTAAAGAGAGAGAATTTCATGCTATGGTTTCAAGCAATCCTGTATTTGATCTGGGCCTTGAGAAATAGTTAGGATTATTACATGTGATGATGGCTACGGAAAAGGAATTGGAAGAAGTTCAGGAAGGTGGGTAAAGAAGGATACGGTGAGTAGTTCAACTTAAATGGAGTTTAGGTAGGAATATGAGGATGTAGAAGATGCATATCTAGAAAGATAAGAAGCCAGATAATGGAGGGTCTTGACTGAAGGTCCAAGAAGTTTGTAGTTTATTGGTAGGCAATAGTGGGGATCTTATGAATATGCTCAAGCATAATCAAGGCTCTATATAATGCATAAATTGATCTGACAGTAGACTGGGGTTGGCTTAGATTGGGAAGAGATAGGAGACAGGAAAAACCAGCTAGGGGCCAATTAAAGTCCAGGCAAGAAATTATGAAATGTTAATCTTGGATAGCATCAGTGGAAATAGACAAGTGGATTTACTAGACAGAGGAAGGGAAGATTTAGTGAATATTGATCCATGTGGTTGGCTAAGAAGAGGAGAGTCCATGATGTTTGGGATAGAGTTAACCTTTGTGAATGAAGAAATTATAGAACTTAGAAACAAAAAACAGAAATTGTGAAACAAGGATAAATGAATTTGAAAATTATTCTTAGTGGAGAAAGACTAGTGACATCAGATGGTTGGCTTGGTTATGTTCTTGTTCAGTTGAGGTATTGGCAGAACTCCCAAGTAGAGATTGTTTTAGGCTGCTGGGCATGTGCAACTGCAGCTCAGGTGAGAGTCAGGGCTGAGAATGTATAATTAGACATATCCCAGTACTGTTGATAGCTGTATGCTAGGCATTAAACAAAGGAGAGGTGAAATCTGAATGCCCTCACAAGTTTACAGGCCATAAGACACTTCCTAGAGCTGAGTCATACATGAAAAGACAACTTTCCTTCTGCTTAGGGCCAGTCTAGCAGGCTAGCCAAGGCACAGGAAATTATCAGGAGTGAGGGAAAATCGGTGAACTTGAGAGATTAATCTTTCTTTTCACACAAGTCTCTGCTAATCAGAGATGCTGGGAGCTTCGCAGTTTTATTCAGTCTTATTTTATTTGTGAACTCTGCTAGGGCTTTACATTTGAAAAATGTAAAGCTACAAGAATTCTGGCTTTCCAATTAGATTTAAAACTTGAAGGGGTGGGGGGACTGTAAGGTATGTAAGTAAGACTTGGATAAATTCTTCTAGGTAAGCAGTATTTGCATCTAAACCCAGTTTGAGACTATAAAACAAAATGTAAATGCCGGTGGAAATCCCTGGGTTTCTACAGACAGGTTTAAATAGGATATAGTCTTCTGAGAGCTGATTCATGAAAGATGTTATAATTACTAGCATTGTAGCAGGCAATTTATTTCAAGCTTCCTAACAAAAGCTGTTGGTTACTTAGAAATCCACATCTGTTGACATGCCTGGGAAAACTTCCTCCTGCCCACTCTTAGGCTACTTAAAGAAATTCTTTATGAAACTCACAAACATGGCCTACATAAACTACACTCAAAATTCTTGCCATCACAGTTACATGCTTTCTTCCATTGAATGATATTCCATCACTTACTCATGTTTGTGTTGTGCGTCAACTTCCTTCCCAAACAATTATGTGTTTATTAATAATTATAACAGCTACTCTGTATTATTGCCAAGATCTGTACTAAGCATTCTACTTATATTGCTTCATTTTTCATTTTTACAACAACCCTATGAAGTAGATTCTATTATATTTATTTTATAGTAAAGAAGTTGGGACTTTAAACAAGTTCATATCTGGGGTGGTAATGCACAATCTCAGCAGAGGGTCAAACCAAAATGAATGGGTTCAAAGCCCTGGAAGAAACTGATTTAATGACATTAATAACTTGCTTAAGGCCAGATATGGAGTCCTGATGGATAGGAAGTGGCAAAACTGAAGTGTGAAGCCACAACTTTCTACTTAAGTCAGGGACTGTGAAAGTATGCATATATAAATGTCGTAGAGTCATCGCTGCTATATTTCCTAGATATATTAGCATAAATATGGACCATTCATTTGATATTTCATTTCTATACATGGCCTCTCAAACTTAGAATTGTTAACTTCATGACAAATAATTAAAGAAGGTGATAGAGCTGGTGACAGCTGTCCTACATACCTAAGTCATGAAGTTTTTATCATTTACCTTATTTGGTTCAATGCTAGTTTAATTCTTTTTTTTTTATAGCACCCAAGTACCATTGACAATCATTATTGAGATAGATTGTTGTTGTTGTTAAGTGCCGTCAAGTCGGTTCCGACTCATAGCGACCCTGTACAGGGTTTCCGAGGGTGTAAATCTTTACGGGAGTAGAAAGCCTCATCTTTCTCCCGCGGAGCGGCTGGTAGTTTCGAACCGCTGACCTTAAGGTTCGCAGCCCGATTCGTAACCACTACGCTACCAGAGCTCCTTATTGAGATAGATATGAACCTGTAAAGTAACAAAGATAAGACTGAAACTGTCTGCTTTTGAGGTTGTGTTATTTCTATTTTTAAGAGATTGAAAGGGACTAAATTTAACCTGTCTTTTTATTAGCAGTAAAATGCACTGACTGAATGAATATCATCTTAAAAGTGTTACAGCTCTGAATGGATCAGTTGATATGAACAAAAGACTAGAGGGCAATGTCACCCACTCAAGCTGGGCTGACCACCAAATGGAGAACACACAGAAAACCATCAACCTGGTCAAAGAACCACAGTTCAGAGTACCATGTACTCAGCTGTGTGGTCTCTGAATGCATACAATTCTAGAAATGGATCTGGCTCTCAGAACAGATTTGTTGTTGTTAAGTGCCAGTGAGTCTGTTCCAACTCATAGTGACTGATGCAGCTGATGGGGTTGAACAGCCAACCTTGTGGTTCAAACTGACCTTGCAATCCAGTGTTTATTCTATGGCATCACACCAGAACTCAGAAAGATTTAGTTAACTTTTATATGGTAAACTGTGGGTCTCTATTTATTATTCTAAGGAGACCTGCTAGCACAGTGGTTAAGCATTCAGCTGCGAATCCAAAGCTTAGTAGTTCAAAGACTCCAGCCACTCCCTGAAAGAGCGATACGTCAGTGTGCTTCAGTAAAGATTGTTGTTGTTAAATGCTGTCAAATTGGTTCTGACTCATAATAATCCTGTTTAGGGTTTCCAAGAAGCAACTGGTGAGTTTGAACCACTGATCTTGCAGTTAGTAGTCCAGTGCTTATCCTATAGCAGGACTCTGTAACCTTAGAAACCCTATACGACAGTTGTACTCTGCTACATTGCCACTATGGGTCAGATTCAACTCTACTTCCTAGATGTTAAAATGCAAACTTTAAAAGTTTTTTTTGTTTTTTGTTTTTTTTTTTTTTCCATTTCAATAGTTTTGAAATGAAAATTCATCTTACATGGAAAAACTAGATTAATATGGTTGTCGGGAGGAAGATGTGACAATTTGCTTTCATAAAGATTTACAGCTCTAGGATACAACTTCTTTCCCCTCATATTTATAGATCAACCTCAACAGGCCAGCAGAATATAGCAACTTAACACTTTTATGGTTCCTATTTATTAAAATGGTCAATGAATAAATCATTTGGATGACCCAGTGTTCCATATAATCTTCTTTCATCTTCCAAACTCAATATAGTATCAGAATGGATCTTTCAAATTGTAAGATATGGTTCCCTCCTTTACAAAAATCCATCACATTGGTCCAAGATAAAACCATTTTTTGTAAGTTAAGCCAAAATTCATCAAAAAAAAAAAAAAATATATATATATATATTGCTTCTGCTCAAGAATCAACACTCAATTCTTTTAAAATTTCTTTTAAAATATTTGAAAAATAGCTAAGGCACATTTGTGTATGAAAATCTTTTTTTTTTTTTTTAAGGTTTTAAACACTTTTTTTGTTAATTGAGAGAAGATTTACCAGCAGCTCATGAGTGAAGGTTTGCAGAGAAAAATCATCAGTTTTATGTTCAATAAATCATATGCTTCATTTCATCTTAATGATTGCAATCCTATCAGTGTACAATCACTTATTCCTCTTCCTCCATGACACACAATCTTATTCCTTTTGATCTTCAATTACAATTTCTTAATTTTATCTGTTCATTATGCTTATTTATGCCTAAATTAATAAACCAAGGCTCCAGCCATTCTGCTCATCAGGTTAGCCAACTCATATAGTGTACTCAGCAGTACTTTTTCTAGGGTAGTTGCTTAAGGAAGGAAGGAGAAGAGGAAACTTTAGAAGCTCCATACCAGGTCTGGCCCACCATTCATTCATCTTTTTTGTCAGTTTGTTTCTTTAATGATTGGTCAGGAACCAAGGGCCTTTGTATGAGCGATAGTAGTGTGGGCTCAGTGATGTCATCTTGACAGGATGTCCACCAAACACTTTTTAATGACTCATTGTAAGTTCATATTCTATCCATACATCTAAACTCTTTTACTTCATTTTGTTTTCCTTTTGTTTATTACTACACAAACATTGTGGTTATTGTGGTCCTAAAATTCCTTCTTTACAGAACCAAGTGTTCCAGAATTCACTAAGCAAGACTGGTCAACTTTTAATGAGAAAGAGAAGATGGTGTTAGAAAACTGAAAACAGGAATGGGACTTTCAAAAACCATAGGAGAGATTAAAACTAGAAAGTAATTTCTCATCTCCTTCCCCATCTTGCTCACCTGTTCTCTGTTAATGCTTGCTTTTCCTGACCTCTCTTTGGTTTGTACAGTCAGGTGTTCTTCCTCTTCACTGCATTAGTGTCTAAGTTGCTTTTGAAACTAGGGATGTTGATGGACACCTGTATTGTTGGTACCATGTACACTCTCAGTGACATGATGAAGAACAGAAAAGCTGTTGTCACAACGCTTCCCTTCATTTTGGGCCTTTCACAATACCAGTGATGCTCAGGGAGAAAACACCACTACCATCCTCATTAAAACAGTTTATACGAGGAAGTTTCACAAATTTGTAGAAACAAATCCATTCTCTTTTCATAACATTTCCCCACAGACTTATTGAAGCTGCCTTGTATTTGTGCTTATCATTTTCAGGAAGATTTCTGGGGAATTTTCCATGACAAATATCTTCCTTTAGCTTTTATTCTGTCCTTTACACTTAAGGAATCTACTCCTTTTACATGGCAAGTTTTTAGTATTTGAAAAACTGATCACCTTTTCCATAGCCTCATTCCCCCCAAAGCTAAGGAACTCACTTAGCATGCATTCAAACTCCTCATTACCCAGGTCACTTTTCCCAGTTTGTCCAAGTTCTTAAAACAAATTACTGAGAACTGCAAAGACTCTTTTGACCCTTGCTTTTATTTATTCAGAAAGAATATTTCTAAGCATTATAAATTAACATTCTGAATCTCTTCACACTCTTGGCATATACTGAACCTGAGGTCAACCAAGACCTCCGTATAATTTTTATCAACCAGCTCTTGCTTGTGTTCGTTTGTGTAATTTTTTTTTATCCTAAATGTAGGGTATTAAGGATGTTCATTTTCTTAAATGTTCAACATGTTGGCTTTAGCCTCCAGTTCCAGACTGTTAAAACAGTTTTTAAATCTCTGTTTTGTCAATTTATTTAGCTACACATTTAATTTTGACACATACTTTCAATCACCTTGAGGATGAAAACACTGTAGCTGTAGAATTTGGTTTCACTGTTGTTTTTCAGTGAAATTAAGTTGAATATTAATCTCGTAGAGTCCCGTGAAGCCATACAAATTATATTTATTAAAGAGCACCTTTTACTCTATTTTAGCTTCTAAAAAAGAATGACATGTCCCTGATTAAACTAATGCCTGATCTTTATACATAGTATATATTAGCAAAAATAAGAATATAAATGTCATCAGTAATTCTATCCAGGCATGACCATTGCTAGTGTTTGGAATCTTTTGTCATGTGTGTGTGTATACATGCAAGTATTCTCAGATTATGATCAGTTTCCATTCTGATGACTTTGTCAAAAGTCAGTTTTGACATAAGTCTAATATGCTTTTGCTTTTTAAGTGTTCATAATTATTGTATTTTAGTATCAGCGTCTTTATAAATTCAATCTTTAGCACTACATATAAATATCTTGTTGTTGATAAGTGCTGTGGAGTAGGTTCTGACTCATAGATACTATGTATAGGGTTTCCGAGAAGAAGCTGGTGACTTTGAACTGCCGACCTTGTGGTTCAAACCCACTTGTGATTCAGTCCTTATCATACAGTACTATACCAGGACTCCACATATAAACATACAGATGCATTTTAACATTGTATGCAATATATATTACTAAACAACGTTGTTGTTATAGTTAAGAGCCATCAAGTCAGATCCAACTCATAGTAACCCTGTATATGGTTTCTGAGGAGTGGCTGGTGACCTTGAACCACCAACCTTTAAGCTCAAACCAACCTTGGAGTCAAGCCCATTAACCCACAATGCCACACCAGGACTCCTGCTAAACAATAAGAAGTATAAAAAAGCCCAAAAGACAAATGAAAACACAGACAGTCTTAACTGTGGTTCACTGCAATTTGAATACATTGAAAGTGGACTACATATGTGTATATATATATAATGAAAGTATAAGTACTGTTCTTGTTGGAAATACTTATTTTAAATGTGTTAATAGTCTACTTTCCCATTAAACATTAGTTCTTTGGCTAAAATGAAGGCTTCTCATTCTTTCAAGTGGTTCTGAGCAAAAAGGCAATGTGGTTCCACCCAAGAAAGCTCTGAGGCTGTGTCAAGTTGGACATACTCTGAATTTTGACTTATGTTAATTCTTCCTGCTCTGTTGACACTTCTAGTATATCAAGGGTGGGAACTCTAAGGAGAATGGGATGTTGTTGTTGTTGTTGTCTGGTGCCATCGAGTTGGAACCGACTCATAGCGACCCCATGCACAGTAGAACGAAACAATGTCCGATCCTGGGCCAACCTCACTACTGACGCCACACTTGATGCCATCAATGATGTCACCTGGCTGATCCATCTCGTTGGGGGTCTCCCTCTTTTTCTCTGACCCTCCACCTTACCAAGCATGACATCCTTCTCCAGCGACTGTTCTCTCCGGACAATGTGTCCTAAGTATGGGATGATAGAGTGGCAATAAACCTCTAGCAGATAGTGAAGGGACTGATTTTGAAAGGGTATTTGATTTACATTCTCTCCTTCACCTTGAAATTAGAGTGTTAATTAACCACATTATCTTACTATCCAAGGGGTGAGGGTGGATTGTTTTCAGGTTCTAAAAGTTTTCAAAGTTTTGGAGTTGCAATTAAACAATTAAAGATAGACTCTTATTCCTTGTTTCCCCTTTTCTGTGAAGGACCATCCAGTTCTTTATCCCAAAACTCAAAATTCATCTTTGAATCTTCCTCCTTTTTACCTTCTCCACATTCTTAAATAGTTAATTCACCACTAAGTCTTGCTCATCAGACTTTCTAATATCATGTCTACTTCTGTGCAAATCCACTTCGCTCCTGTCCCATTGTTCTTAAGTGTCATCGAGTGGATTCTGATTCATAGTAAACCTGTATAGGGTTTCCAAGTAGCATCTGATGAATTTGAACTCCTGATCTTGCAGTTCAAACTGACCTGTGGTCCAGTGCATTATCCCACAGCACCACACCCATAGTTATCACCTAACTCAAACTGGTAGTATTGTACTATCTTCACTTGTAATTTGCTTTCTACCTGCTTACGACTCTTTCTGCTCTATCCTACACTCATTTATTCCTCACATTGTGGCCAGGATGATTTCTTCAAATAACAAGTCTGATCATGTCAGGTCTTCCAAAGAAGATGTCATGCTCACTGTTGTGAAGATAACATCTTCCACAAGGTCCCGATGACCATCCTATCACTAGAGAGACAGCATCATTCACATGTTATGAGCATAGATTCTGCTGCTTAGGGTTTCTGAGACTGTAAGTCTTTGTAGGAACAGACAGCTTCATCTTTCTCCTGATGAGCAGCTGGTGGGTTGGAATCACTAACCTTGCAATTAGTGAGCCAGACCTAGTGATTTAACTTAAAAGATCAATCATCAAAAACCCTATGGAGTACATTTCTATTCTGACACGCATAGGGTCGCATGAGTCAGAATTGACTCCAAGGCAACTTGTTTGTTTATGTCAATTTCTCTATTACTGTTATCTCTTCGGCTTCATCACCTACACTCACTCCTCTCTCTGGCAGCCTTCTGGGGTCTAGTTACCATAGCTTTTCCTCACTCCCTCAGATGCTCTAAGCTCCATCCTGGAATTCCTGACTCTCTCTACTCCCTCACTTTGCCTGGTGAACTCTGACTCTGTACTTCTTGGTCCCTGGGACTAGTCACTTTTCATGATGACACTTCACATGCAATTATTTTATTGTTTGCCTCTCAAGATAGTGGAGGCCATATAGTTCATTCTGCTTACCACTGTAACTCTTGTACTTTGCACAGCATTTGACAGAGTTGGTCTCAATAGAAGTTGGATGCTGTAGTATAAATACTGAACTGCTAACTGCAAGTTTGACAGTTCAAATCCTTCAGCTGCTCCTTGGAAACCCAACTCAATGGCACTCAGTAACAACTTAAAACAACAGCAGCAGGATTAAATCACTGTTTGTTATGACAAATCCTGGTGCAGTGCTATATGATAAGCATTGGACTGCTTACAGCAAAGTCAGTGCTTTAAACTCTTCAGCTGCTTATGAGTCTGGACTCAGTGGCACTTATCAACAACAACAATGTAAATACAAGAGCAAAGGCTTGGGCCTATATATTTCTAGCATGTTATTTTCCATAGTACCAGAAGGTGGCACCAAAGTAAGTAACATCAACAAGTAAATCACTAGACTTAGCAATGGTGTGATCTCAAGAACAGTCTGATTTATAAAGGCAGCCCACAATGACCATTCTTCAGTTTTGTTATTGTTAAGTGCCGTCGAGTGTATATCGAAAATTTTGGGAACTCAACACGCTTATGTTTTATATTCAAATAAAACTTACCTTGTACTGAGTAGGGCGCACGGTGGCTCCATTCCCCAAACTGGATTGCGAACCACAACTTCTGTGATTCTAGCCCTCCGTGCTTCTAACACTTTATCCTATGTGGAATCCTGGTATGGGACTGTAGGATAGCACTGGACTACAAGGTAGGTTAGAATCGCAAAATTAGTGGTTCAAATTCACCAGCCGGTCCTCTGAAACCCTATACAGAGTCACTATGTGTTGGAATCGACCCAAAGACATTTGACTACAACAACAATTTAATATTCTAC
Source organism: Chrysochloris asiatica (assembly GCF_000296735.1). NCBI lineage: Eukaryota > Metazoa > Chordata > Mammalia > Afrosoricida > Chrysochloridae > Chrysochloris > Chrysochloris asiatica. Next base: position 2,931,695 of record NW_006408687.1, on the reverse strand, counting down.
TAAGAAACCTCACTGTCAAGCAATGCTTTGCAAGAGCTTCTAAAACACATATGCACACTCAGGTAGTTGGGATTCCCCGAATTCTCAGAGAAGATTCAAGGACTATTGTTATAATATTGCTGTTGTTAACTTCTGTCCAGTTGGTTCCGACTCAAAGCAACCTTGTGTTTCCAGGAGTGAATGGTGGGTTTGAGAAGCCGATGATGCAGTTCAAACCCACCTTGAGGTTCCGTGCTTTATTCTACAGCACCACTAAGGTAATTTTAAATTAACTATGTTTTGGTGTGGCGCTGTGGGATAAAGCAATGGACCTCAAAGTCCTTTTGAACTACAAGATCGGTGGCTCAAAACTCACCAGCCACTCCTTGGAAAGGTTATATAGAGTTGCTATGAGTTGGAACCAACTTCACAGGCACTTAACAACAACAAAATTGGGTTTCAGTTACTCCTGTCTTATAATTTATTTGTAGAATTATTCCTAATTTACTGTCTTCATGATGACTTTGTTCTTGTGTAATTGATCAAACACAACTATTAGTACTCTTCTTTTTTTTTAATTAATTAATTTATTTTTTAATGTTTTATTGTGAATTATGTGATAGTTTACATGGGAGAACATTA
>NW_006408687.1:2928649-2929211 GCF_000296735.1 Chrysochloris asiatica | reverse complement strand
GTGGCTTACCGCTTCCCTGTTATTCTTCAATGTAGCATAATATTCCATTGTGTGTATGTACCACAATTTGTTTATCCATTCTTCAGTTGATGGGCTAGTACTATTCTTTGGTTCCTCTCCTGTACTTTCCATAGCATTGCTCTGGGTTCCAAAGTAGAATCAGTGAATTAAGTGGGCCATATTTCCTTTTTTTATTTTCCTCTCAGCTAAGTGTTTGAAAAAGAAACTGAAAAATGATCTTCTCAAACGTTGCTAAAAGTTGTTGTTGTTGTTGTTGTTAGGTGCCATTGAGACTGTACTGACCCATAACGACCTTATGCAGAACAAAATGAAACACTGCCTGATCCTGGGCCAACCTTACTACTGTTGCCACGCTTGAGTCCATCAATGCTGCTACTTGGCCATCTCATTGGGGTCTTTCTCTTTTTCTCTGGCCCTCGACCTTACCAAACATGATATCCTTCTCCAGCAACTGGTCCCTCCTGATAATATGTATGAAGTATGAGAGACTAAGTCTGGCCATCCTGGCTTCCAAGAAGCACTCTGGTTGTACTTCTTCCAA
>NW_006408687.1:2923891-2925019 GCF_000296735.1 Chrysochloris asiatica | reverse complement strand
CAATTTTCCCAGATTCATACTTCATACATTCCATGTTCCAATTTTCAATGGATGTTTACAGCTGTTTCTCTTCATTTTGAGTTGTGTCCCATCAGCAAATGAAGGTCCCACGGGCTTTTCTCCTATGGGCTTTACTCCATTTGTGCTATCACAGTCAACTCTACTTTGAGGAAGCAGCTCTTCACCAGTAGCATTTTGAGAGACTTCAATCCTTAGGGGCTCATTTTCTGACACTATATCTGACAGTGTTTCTCTGCTATTCATAAGGTTTTTAGTGACCAAATATTTGGAAGTAGTTCGTCATTCTTTCTTCCTAGTCTGTCTTTGTCTGGAAGCTCATCTGAAACCTATCCACCATGGGTGACCCTGCTGGTATTTAAAATACCAGTGACATAGCATTCAGAATCACAGAAACTTATAAGCCACCACAGTACAACAAACTGACAGACGAGTGGTGGCTGTTTGGCTTTAAATGGAAATTGTCACTTTAGATTTTGAGGAGATCTGTGTGCCTGCTTAATAGTATCCTCCAGCGGGGAGGGTGCAGTGTCCATTCGCTCAGGCATCCCCTCTAGTCACCCAGAATGGAGGTGCACAGACAGCAAGAGACCAATGAATAGATACCAAACAAAAGAAAGTCTACAACTGTATCTCCTCAGTTCTGTCAGGCATTCGTGGCTGTTCTGATCCTTCCCATGCTTGGTCTTTCCTAAGATGGTGGCTCTTGGAACAGCTGAGCATCTTGAATTAGAAAGCAATGGATTTCTTGATTCTGCTACAAATTCCCCTAGCTGTAAGCCTTCCAAGCTTGTCAATATTCCTTTATATGTGGTTCAGAGTTCTAGCACCATCCCTTGAGCCTGCTTGGTCCAGTATTCTGTGTTGTTGCTGACAGAGCTCCTTACTGCACATCTACCCAATCTACCATCTTGTCTACATCTGCCATCTTGTCTACAAAGAGAGGAGTAAATGTCCATACAGAGAATCTTTGAGTGAGTTTCTGGGAACCTAGGCCTAAATTGAAAGTGGTGGTGGTAGTTATGTGCCGTGGATTCGATTCTGACTCACAACGACCCTGTATAGGATTTCCAAGGCTGTAAATCTTTACATTAGCAGAAAGTCTCCTGC
>NW_006408687.1:2920975-2922471 GCF_000296735.1 Chrysochloris asiatica | reverse complement strand
GTCACTGACCTAGTCTGTTTTAGAGTAGAAACTTCACTAAAGCATCAGAACAACACTCAAGCTTCATTCACATTGACAAATGAGTGATGGCTGCACATGAGGTGTATTGGCAAACCCAGATCTCCTTCATGAAGGATGATAATTATAGCAATGCATCACTTACTACCTTCCTAGATGACTTACTGGGGTAAATCTTTTTATCCCATTACTCTCAGTTTCTTTGGATACTTTTGTCTAGTATCAGTCTGTTGTGGGTGTTAGGTCCGTTGAGTTGGTTCCCACACATAGACAACAGAATGAAACATTATCCAGTCTTCCATCATAGTCATAATAGTTGCATGTTTGATCTCATTGTTTCAACTACTGTGTCAATCCATCTTGTTGTGGGTCTTCCTCGTTTTTACTCATCCTGTACTTTACTATGCATAATGTCTTTCTAAAAGGACTGGACCCTCTTAAAGGTAAAAGCTCATCATCCTTGCTTTTGAGGAACAATCTGGTTATACCTCTTCCAAGACAGATTTGTTCATTCTTCTGGCAGATTATGCGCATTCTTCTCCAAAACCGTAATTCCAAGGCATCAGTTCTTCTTTAGTCTTCCTTATTTATTATCCGGGTTTCATATTCATATGAGGCAATAGAAAATACCATGGCTTGGGTCAGGTGTACCTAAATCAATAAAATGACAGCTTTGCTTTTCAACAATGTAGAAGGCAATACATCGTTTTATTTCTTGACTGCTGTTTCCATGGGCATTGATTGTGAATCCAAGTAAAATAAAATCCCTCACAACTTCAATTTTCTATTAACTAAGCACCTTTGTTGTTTTTGTTAAGTGCCATGTAGTTGGTTCCAACTCATAGCAACCCTGTATAGGGTTTCCAAGGAAAGGCTGGTGAGCCTGAACTGCCAACACTGCAGTTCAAACCGACTTTGTAGTCTAGCACATTAATCCACAATGCCACACCATGCGACTATTCTCAAATTTGATTAAAAAATTTATTCTAAGCTAACTAAAGTCTATTAACATAATTGTTTTTCAATAAAATGATAGTTTTATTATTTTAATTCTGAAGAACTTTAAATTTTAAAATGTAAAACTACTTTTGTTGTTGTTGTTATGTATCTGGAGTCGGTTGCAACTCATAGTGACCCTGAACAGGTTTTCTGAGGCTCCAATTATAACACGTCACAAAATTTGCCAGGAAAGTTTCTTTTATTTCCATATGGTTTAGCTGTCCTTCTGTGATTGAAAAAAAAAAAAAAAAGTCTGAAATTTGAAGATAGCTGTTTCTAATAGAAATTATGACTGCTGGAAGACATGGATACCCTAAATAAAATTCAGTTTAGAGACAATAACCAAGTCCTGTTTTCCACATGTCTAACTCTACTTCAAACAAAGATTTGAAGCAATTTGGAAGCTTTTATTCATAGTTTATTATCTTATCTATTCTTTCATTTTGTCATATTTTCTGAGCACTAACCATATACAAGAG
>NW_006408687.1:2918442-2920270 GCF_000296735.1 Chrysochloris asiatica | reverse complement strand
CAAACTTCGTCTCTCATACTTTGGACATATTGTCAGGAGGAAGCAGTCGGTGGAGAAGGATATCATGTTTGGTAAGGTGGAGGGTCAGAGAAAAAGAGGAAGACCCCCAACCTGGTGGATTGGCCAAGTGGCAGCATCGATGGATTTAAGCATGGCAACAGTAGTGACGTTGGCCAAGGATCAGGCTGTGTTTCGTTTTGCTGTGCATAAGGTCATTATGAGTCAGTACTGACTCGATGGAACCTAACAACAACAACAACAACCATATATAAAGAATTGGTAAAAATGCTGTGAATAATTAAATATATGCATGATAACAGTCTATGTCTTCTGGGAGTTTATAACCTAATATTAGTAAATTTTTCATGATGTAGTTTATTGGTCCAACTGTAAGGATTTTTGTTTGCTTAGAAGTGGGGTGTAATCCATACTGCAGGTTGTATTCTTTGATCTTTATCAGTAAGTGCTTCAAGTCTTCTTGACTGTCAGCAAGCAAAGTTGTGTCATTTGAATACCACAGCTTGTTTATGAATTATCTTCTATTCTCAATGTCATGTTCTTCTTTATATAGTCCAGATTCTTGGATTATTTGTTCAGCATACAAATTGAATAAGTATGGTGAAAGGGTAGAATCCTGATTTTAAATACTTTCTGGATCTTAAACAATGCGCTATACTCTTGTGTTCCAAAGACTATCTCTGGTCTATGTTCAGATTCCACATGAGAACAATTTAGCATTCTGAAATTCCCATTCTTTGCAGTGTCATCCATAATTTGTCATGAGCCTTTGCATAGTAGAATGCCTTTTCATAGTCAAGAAAACACAGGTAATTGTCTTTCAGATATTCATTCCATGTCCTCTTCTGAATCCAACTTGAATTTCTGGCAGTGCTCTAGAGATACATTGTTTTAATTATTTTTAAATTATCTTCAGTAAAATTTTATTCAAGTGTGATATTAATGAGATTGTTCAACAATTTTCACATTCTGTTGGATCACCTTTCTTTGAAGTTGGCATAAATATGGATCTCTTCCAGTCAATTGGACAAGTAATTCTCTCCTAAATTTCTTGGCATAACATGCATGAGTTCTTAAAGCATTATATCAATTTGTTGAAATACCTTGGTTATTGAACAATGCCTTCAGTGCAGTGGACTTCTTGTTTCAGTACAATCACTTCTTGATAATAAGCTACCTCCTGAAATGGTTGACTGTCAACCAATTCTTTTTAGTACAGTGACTATGTATTCCTTCCATCTTCTTTTGATGCTTCTGGCATTGTTCAGTATTTTGCCCAAAGAATCTTCCATTATTGCAACTCAAAGCTTGATTTTGTTCTTCAGTTCTTTCTTCTTGGGAACTGCTAAGTGTGTTTTTCCCTTTTGAGTATTTTCTTCCCAGGTCTTTTCACATTTCGTTATAATATTTTACTTTGTCTTCTTGAGCTGCTCTTTAAAGTTCTTTCAGCACTTCATTTAGCTCTTTACATCTTCTGTTCTTGTTAGCTATTCACTGTTCAAGAGCAAGTGTCAGTCTATTCTAGAGAAAAAAAATGTCAATGTGCAAAATTGTAAAAAATGAAAATGTCAATGGGTAAAGATAATAAATGTGTTCACATGAAAAACGTTTTCTAAGCTAACTGAAGCCGATTAGCTTAATACTTCAGTTTTCAATGAAATGATGGTTTTGCTATTTTAATTCTGAGATTTAAAATGTAAAAATGTAAGACTACTTTTCAGACTTTAAGTATAACATGTCACAGAATTATACAGAGAATTTTGTTTGATTCCTGTATGCTTTAGCTTTTCTTCTTTTGTGATTTTTTTTT
>NW_006408687.1:2916438-2917562 GCF_000296735.1 Chrysochloris asiatica | reverse complement strand
CTATGAGTTGAAACTGACTTGATGGCATGTAACAACAACAATTGTTATTAAGTTGATTCCAATTGATAGTAAGCATTTATGTGCAAAGTAGAATAGATTCATAGGATTTTCAAGGTTGTGACCTTCTAGAAGTAGATTGCCAGGTCTTGCTTTTGAAGTATCTATGGGTATGTTTGAATTGCAAATCTCTCTGAGAGTAGTCCAGCATTAAACTTGTTCCACTTTAACACTCAAACTTAGTAAGATTCTTGCCAATAATTTGTAAATGAAGAAATAAGCATGTCTGATAAAGACTGGAAATTGTTTTCAGATGTTTTATTAAATACATCAGAGGCTCATGATTTAATTTATGGGGTTTCAGTGTTGAAAAAATGGTTTTCCAAGGCTTTAAATGTTTACAGAAGCAGACTGACACATCTTTCTCCTGAGGTAGGTTCAAACTACTTCCCAAGGTGCGTTCAAACCACTGACCTTTCGGTTAGTAGCAGAACATTTTAGTCATTGTTAACAACTGCACCACGACTCCCTAGTATTTGTCCTTGTTATTGTTAGGTGTGCTGAAATCAGTTCCAACTCATATCAACTTTATATACTACAGAACAAAACACTGCCCAGTCCTGTGCAATCCTCAAAATCTTTGTTAAGCTTGAGCCCGTTGCAGCTTCCATTGTGCCAATCCATCTTGTTGGGGATCTTCTATTTTTTCTGACCCTCCACTTTACCTATCATAATGTCCTTCTCCAGAGACTGGTTCCTCCTGATAATATGTTTGAAGTATGAGAGACAAAGTCTCCCCATGATGACTTGAAAGGAGCATTCTGGATGTGCCTATTCCAAAACAGATTTATTTGTTCTTCTAGCAGTCCATGGTAAATTTAATATTCTTCCCAAACACCATAACTCAAATGTATCAATTCTTCTTTAGTCTTCCTTATTCACTGTCCAACTTTCACATGCATATGAAGCTATTAAAAAAACTATGGAGGAACAAACAAGATAGCGGATCAGGTGGACGTATAGCAGAGAGCTCTGCCAACAACAACACAGAATACCCGACCAAGCAGGTTCAGGGGATGGTCCCAGAACTCTGAACCACATATAAAGGAATACTTAGAAGATTGGAA
>NW_006408687.1:2894042-2895324 GCF_000296735.1 Chrysochloris asiatica | reverse complement strand
TAAGATTCAATAGTGAATAACTGTTATCATGACTAATCACTACTGTCACACTTGTAAAGGTAGAAGTTTTATAACAAAAAAAAGAGGAGTGGTTGATTTTACAGTCCAGAAACAGAGGACCCTAGGATCATCAAGAGAGGAACCCACAAATAGAATGCGAGACCTTATCCAGAGAAGCAGCAGTGCTAGAGTTGGAGGCAGAGATGGGGGCATGGAGAGGAGGAGTGGCTGAAGACTCTAGATTCATCAACTAAGAAGAGAAGGACTAAGAGCTGACCAGGAGCAGACTTGCAGAATGTGCCCTTTGGAGATGTAAATTATTTTATATGCCTGAGTGGTTTTTTTGTTTGTGTTTTTTAAAACGCTAAAGTGGATAGAGAGAAATATTTTTAACTGATGGTATATGGAGGGGATTATAATCAATGTAATGAAACAAGTTATATGAATTGTTGAACGTGAAACCGATGTTGTACCAAGTAAACTTTCACTCAATCCACAATAAAAACCTTACAGTGAAAAAAAAAAAAAAAAGCAAATAGAGTTTTCTTCTTTTTGCCAATTTAGATGTCTTTACATTCCCTTTCTTGCCTTATAGTGCTGGCTAAAATTTCTAACACAGTATTTAATAGCAGAGGCAATAATGAGTATCTGTATCTGGTTCCTGTTTACAAAATGGGGCCGGGAGCAGGGTGGGGAGTGGGTGGCTTTCAGTTTCTTTCCATTGAGAGTGGAGTTAGATGTTGAATTTGTATATATAAAATTATATACAATTGAGGAATTTCCCTTCAATTCCTATTTCATTGATTTTTTTTAATCAGGATTAGATTTTGGATTTTATCAATGCCTTTTCTGCATGAATTGAAATGATCATGTGGTTCTTTTCCTTTATTTTATTTATGTGGTAGATTACATTTATTGTTTTTCTTATATTGAATAATCCTGGCATACCTGGAATGAATCCTATTTGATCTTAATTTATTACTTTTTTTGATAGAGTGTTTAATTCTACTTGCTAGGATTTTGTTGAGAATTTATGTATCTATGATCATGAGGAATATTTGTCTACAGTTTTCTATTTTAGGGATGTCTCTGCCTGCTTTTGCTATAAAGGTTATGCTTGCCTCATCAAATGTATTCAGGAATTCAAGTGATTCCCATCGTTTTATATGTTCTGGAATAGTTTGGGTAGAATTGGTGTCAGATCTTCATACCAGTAAAGTCATCTGTACTGAATATTTTTTTTGTGGTGAGTGTTTTAGTGACCTAACCAATTTCTTTTTTT
>NW_006408687.1:2879971-2893537 GCF_000296735.1 Chrysochloris asiatica | reverse complement strand
ACAGCATTTAACAACAATATAATTATTTCCTCTTATTACTTTGTGGACTTTTCATTGTTGTTGTTGTAATCTGATATCTCTGGTCCCTATATTCAGTCCTGTAGGTTTGCTTTACTATGGATACTTCTATACCTGGACTGAATTCTGGGTGATAACGTCATGTATGTTAATCTCAGGTTATTGTCTTCTGCTGTTGGTTCTCTGTGCCAAGAATTCCCTTTACTATTCTTTGTAAGGTTGGTATAGCTTTTACAGCTTCTTTTCATTTCTGTTTATCTAGAAATGTCCTAATATTGCCACAGTGTTTCTTTTTTACTTTCTTAATAAGTTACTTACATAGCACTCCATGTAAGAAAACTATTATTAATACCATTAAGGTTTCTTGTGGATTCCTGGTTTAGCACTTTAGGATAAATACTGGACCATAAGGTTTGAACCTGAAGGTCGGCAGTTCAAACTCACCAGCCACTCCTCAGAAACTCTCTACAGGTTCACTATAAGTTGGAACTGACTAAAAGGCTCTTAACAAAAGTAAGATATCCTGTACAATTTTTCTGCAAGAGTTTCTAATATTTTAGTATCATAGGGTATCAACCCTCAACCCTCACTCTGATATAATTAGTTTTAATGAATTATCACTGTTATTAGTAATGTCTAGCCATTGTGGGTAATTTTTACTAAAAACATACTTGGTTGGGAGCTCACATAGAATAAAAAATATAATGCTTACCACTTTTAAACAATATTTTGATAGCTTTGGTTTTAGTTTCCATTTTAACTTCAGATAATGTATTGATAATATAAGGGGTTCCCTCCTCAGTGCTTGGGGTATGTAAGCGTCAACCCAACATTTAGGAGGATAAGCACTGAGCTGTGAACCACACCATCCACCAGCTGATCTGTAGGTGAAAGAGGAGGTTTTCTGCTTCCGCAAAGATTGGCAACCATGGAAATCCTACATAGGGGTCGCTATGAGTTGGAACCAATTCAAGAGCACTTAATAACATCAAAGTCTCTTATTGCATACTGATGAGTCAATAAGAAGAAAGATTTGTTTTTAAATCTTGTGTTTTCATAGCACATACAAATACGGTAATTACATAATACTTCATTTACTTGCTGTAACCACGTTTCCTGTTTTATGTCTTTAACATTACAAGTTATATTCAGTGTCTAGATGTGCTGTCTAGGAAGACAAGTACAATTAATGGTATCTTTACGATAATTTTTTATTGCTATTTATAGATGACCTAAGGCTTCAGTTCCTTTTACAGGCTATGAGTACAATTACATTGGGAGTTGTTGGAAAAAAGCCTTATTTGTATGTCAAGAGGATTTTTCCCTTAATTGAAAAGGTGATTAGGTCAGTCTCTGTTTTGAAGTCCTACATGTTGATTTCTAGAGGACCAAAGCTTGAACCTGATTAGTATCATCAGTGAAGATGTTGCAAGGTTTGGCTGATCCGCAATCTGAGGAGAAGTGCAGGTGGTCCCATTTGGTAGATAAATCAGCAGGAAATTGTTTGCACCGCAGTAGACTGTTTTCTCTGTGTTCTGAAACCATTCTGACCTTGTTTGTAGGGCAGAACTCTCTGAAGGCTATGTAGACTTTAATCTACAGCTTAGAGGTGATAGTGAAATTCATTTGGGTCAATTGGCAGCTTCTCTGAAGATATACCACACATATGGCTAATTTGGAGTCCTGTGGGTTAAAGTCAGTTTGAGCCTCAAGGTCAGTGGTTCAAGCTCACCATCTGCTCCTTGGCAACCCTATAAAGGTTTTCTAGGGGTCAGAAATGACTTAATGGTGCTTAACAACAACAATGGGGTAATTTACAATAACCTAGTTTACTATTTAAACACTTCTGGTAGTGTAGTGGGTTAAGTGTTGGGTTGTTAACTGCAAGACCAGCAGTATGAATCCACCACACACTCCGTGGGAGAAGCTTTCTGCTTCTATAAGAATTTGCAAGCTGGAAAACACTATACAGGGTCTCTATGTGTCAGAAACGACTAGATGGGACACAGCAGCAGGAGCAGCAACTGTTTACTACTCAGTGTAAACTATACTATCTAAGGCTTCACTATCTAAGGTGAGGTCCATAGACTACCAGCTCCAGTATTATGTGAGAGCTTGGAAAAGCAGAATCCCAGGTGCCCAGATCTACTGACTCAGAATCTACGTTTAAACAAGATCTCCAGATGATCTCTGATGCACATTAAAGTTTGAGAGACACTGTTCTAAGGTGGAACAGTCTTCTAACTGGACAGACCTTGCAATGTAAATGGGATGTCTATACATCTATTCCTATCTATGGAGACAGAGACTCATTTAGACAAACAGTATTTCAGGATATGACCATGAATGGGTACTGACTATATAAAAGCAATAGGGTAAGAGTCTCACATTTAAAAATATTTAACAACTATGTCATTATTTTCATTGTTAAAAACAATATATAATATTTGCAGAGGTGTACATCAACACAAAACTAAGTTTGAACATCTGACACTCAAGAAAGCTGAAATCAAGCCTTGAAAGGACTGGACTGAGTGACTTTGTGGACAATCAGCAGAAGAGCAGCAAAGATCAGGGTTGTGGGGTGGAAGGGATAACATATAGCAGTGAAACACCCATAGAACAAAGCTTGCTGTCCTTGAAGAATATACATTGTTGTGATGGTAAAAAGTCCTTTGGCATAACTCTCCTGGCCTTTTTTCTCACCAATGCAGTTTTCAGTTTTCTGAAAACTTCTTCATAATAAGCCCCTGTGGTCTACCTGTGCCCACTGTATTAAGAAAATGGATCAAAATTACCCCTTTGGAATTTCAAAAAACAGTCACTATAACCTTCTGGTAGCATAGTGGGTATGAATCAGGCTGCTAACCTCAGGGTCAGCAGTTCAAAACTACCAGCTGTTCTGTGGGAGAAAGATGAGGCTTTCTGCTCCTGTAGAGATTTACAACTTTGGAAACCCTGTACAGGGTCGTTATGAACCAACTCCATGGCACATAACCAACACCACCATAACCTTCTGAGTTGACCTTTCTGTTTTGAGCAAATGAAGGTCTCAAAGGCTCCATTCACATCATCAAGGACAACTGTAATTTGAGGGGACAACTCTTCCCCAGTGATACTTTGAGTGTCTTCCAACCTGAGGGGCTCATCATCTGGTACTGCATCTGACAGTGTTTCACTGATATTCATAAGGTTTTCAGTGGCTAATTATTTCAGAAGTGGATGGACTCTTCCTTCTATCTAATCTTAGTCTGGAAACTCCCCTGAAACCTGTCCACCATGGGTGCTCCTGATGGTATTTGAAGTACCTATGGCATAGCTTAGAGCATCACAACACACAAGCCACCACAGTATGACAAACTGAGAGATGAGTGGTGGTACAGTCTGGCAGAGCCAGGTTATATTTAGGAAACATTGAAATTAAACAATATCTTAAATCAAAATAAAACAAAAGCTCTGCTTGTTATAGGAGGAGTTAATTTTGCAGGTAACTCTCTTCCATCTGCATAATGTAATCCACCTTGAGTTCTGATAGCTTTGCAACAGGCTTCATCCTGAAAGCAGCCACTTGCTATCTGTCAGCCTTTCCCTTGTTGTTCTGTACCCCACTGTCTTCTCTTGCATATACGACAGCTCTTCAGCCTGCAGCTGAATGATTTGTTCTTTTGCACAAAGACTGAAAGGTACATTTAAATTGTAACTTACTCATCATTATACCTGGGCCAGGTATAGGTTTGGGCATTAGTTTGAGGAGAATACAGCTTACTTTCTATTTAAGCAAAATGTACAAATAATTACTATCCTCTAGTCTGGAAACAAGCAATTTGTAACTGAATCACCCAGGCATAAATGCTACTGATTCATTCTCACATGTTCTTAGTCATCCCTTATTGTCTATTTAAATTAATAAAATAATGATTAATAAATACACCCTTTATTATATGCACACCTTCTTTGAAAGCACATATCCTGTATTTTTCAAAACTGTCCCTTGACTACTTCTTAGGCAATTACCTTCAAGTCCTGATATTAGAAAATTAAAGCAGTCTCGCTTCTTACTAGCTATTTTTAAATACATGATGTCATGACTCCAGAAAGGAAATGGTTCAGCTCCTGGAACCCATAGTCTATTTATTTTGTAATGCCCAAGAATTCTGAAGCACAGAACTTTCTATAACCTGTTGTATAGTTGTTCACTGTCAATAAGTTGAGCCCTGACTTATGACAACTAAATGCACAGGAGATAAACCCTGCCCAGTGTGGTGCTATCCTTACAATCATTTGCAGATTAGTTCATTGTGTTCCATGGCATTTTCACCAAGTCTTTCTTCCCAGTTTGTCATAGTCTGGAAACTCTGCTGAAACCTGTTTAGCATCATAGCAACACACAAGCTTCCACTGACAGACGGGCAGTGATGGTACTTGAGATGTATTGACTGGGAATTAAACTAGGTCATTGGGGTCCTAGTGTGGCAATGGAGGACAAGCACTGGACTGCTAGCCAGAAGATCAGTGGCTCAAACCCACCATTGCTCCTTGAAAATTGTAAACAGTTTCGCTATGAGTTGGAACTGACTTGATGGCACTTCACAACAACTGCATGGAAGGTGAAAATTCCACCACTGAGCCTCCACTGACAGCTTCCCACCCACTGCCACCAAGTCATTCTGACTCATAGGGACTCGATAGGACAGAGGAGAACTGCTCCCTGAGGTTTCTGAGGTAGTAAATATTTAAGGGAGTAGGCAGCCTCGTGCTTCTCCCACAGAGTGGCTAGTGAGTTCAAACTGCTGACCTTATGGTTAACAGCTCAAAGCATAACTCACTATACCATCAAGGCTCCAATCATAAACATTAAATACCACAAAACTCCCATGTCAAATGAAATAAGCAGAAGCAAATCTCAAGATGAGAAATAATTGCAATCTTGCTAAATCTGACGTACTTGCTATTAACTGAAGTTTATTATATATATATATTGTTGTTAAGTGACATTTATTGAGTCAGTTCCAACACATAGCAACCCTGTATAAGGTTTCCAAGGAGCAGCTGGTGAATTTGAACTGCCAATCTTGTGGTTCAAACTGACCTTGTGATTCAGTGCTTTATCCCAAAATGCCTCACCAGGACTCCATATGTGGACTTCAAAAAGTTCATGGAAAATGAAATGGAAAGATGACAAAATTTTCCACCAAAGATTTTAGAAAGGGTAAAAAGAGAATCTGCAGACAGGGAAAAGAAATTTGGCAAGGACATATCACACACTGGACTAATCTCTAAAATTTATAGAAAACTACAACACTTCTACAAAAAAAAGGCAAATAACCCAATTAAAAATGGGCAGAGGACATGGACAGACACTTCATCCAAGAACACATTCAAGTGGCCAACAAACATATGAAGAAACGTTTATGATCATTAGCCATTAGAGAGATGTAAATAAAAACAGCAATGAAATATCATCTCACCTCACAATTAACTAAATTAAAAAACACAAAAGGACAGAAAACAACAAATGCTGATGAGAGTGAGGAGAGACTGGAACCCTCCTACATTGCTGGTAGAACTGTAAAATGCTACAACCTGTGGAAAACAATATGATACTTACACACATAGTTGGAAGTAGCAATATAGTATAACTCAGCAATCCCTCTACTTGGCATATATCCCCAAGAAATAAGAGCCATGACATGAGTAAATATATGTACACCTATGTTCCTTGCAGCATTATTAACAATAGCAAAAAGAGGGAGACAGCCTAAATGCCCATCAAACAAACTTTGTTACATACACACAATGGAATACTATGTAACATTGAAGAATAACAATTAATCTGCAAAATGCCTCATAACATGGATGAACCTAGAAGACATGATGCTGAGTGAAATTAATCAATCAGAAAAGGACAAATATTGTGTGAGACCACTATTGTAAAAAACTAAAGAAAAAAGTTTCAAGCTAAAAGAAACATTCTTTGATAATTGCCAGGGAAGCAAGAGTAATTCACTGGATAAAGGACAGACACATGTTAACCCAAGTGGGAGGTTGGAAGAAGAATGATCAAGGCAGATGAAGACACAAGGAAGAATGCAAGGGTTAAAGGGAATAATGCTATATACACAATCCTGCAGCAAGAGTGTTCTACTTGCAGACACCTGAACCGATACACAAACTGAATGGGTATGGGAGGGAGAGTGGGAATCTACTCACAAACTTACAAGGATTTGACAGAGGATGTTTGTTCATGGGCATTTACCTTTAATGAAAACATACTTATGAATGTGGTAGAGCATATAGGGGACAAAATGATGAAAACTTCTTGGACATTATCAAACACCTTGAGGTAAGGAGTTGTTGGGTCTTGGGAATTAGAACCATTGTCTCAGGGGACACCATAGTTGATTGGCATACCATAGTCCACAAAGACAAAGTTTTACATTCTGTTTTTATGAGTAGTGAATGAGATCTCAAAAACATCTAAAGAACAATTATTCAGTCCATGTGCAGAAGAAAGAAGAGTGATGAAAACTGAAGATGCTTGGAATCAATTAGTCCAATGGACTAATGGAACAAGTGAAAATAAATCTACATGAATCTGAACGTAGAAGAACTAGTGATGCCTGACTACCACTATTAATTGCTCTGAAAGAGATCACATTAGAAGTTCCAGCATAGAGTGGAAGAAAATGTCAAGCAAAACTCAAAAGTATAAAATAGACTAAGCTAACTAGTCAGGAAAAGACTAGAGGAACTGGAGAAACCCAAGACTATGGCCTTCAGCCACCCTTCAGGTCTGGAACAGAACTCACTCTCTTGGTCCAATTGTCAGCCAAACAGTATGTAGGTATGGTAATGTGTCGTGGAGTCAGTTCCAACGCATAGAGAACCTGTGCAGGGTTTCCAAGGCCGTAAATCTTTGTGGAAGCAGAAAACCTCATCTTTCTCCCATGGAACGGCTGGTAGTTTTGTACTGCTGACCCTGAGTTTAGCAGCCCGATTCGTAACCACTAAGCTATCAGAGCTCTTTGTACACAAGAAAGATAACAACACTAGTAAGGTATGCTCACCATGGAATGGTCAACTACTCAAGATCAAATGGGTAACATTTACCTAAGGACTAAGTTCAGAAAAATTGGGAAAGAGGTTGGAACAGAAATAAGAACCACAGAGAGGAAGTGGGATAATTGTTGCTTCATGGAGGCGATTACAATCATTGATATGAAACAAAGTGTAAGATCTGTTGAATATAAAATTGATGATCTGCGCTATAAACCTTCACTCCATTCACAATAAAAAGTCTGAAATAAAATAAAATACAATATTTCACTGGGAGTTTAAATAGTCCCAAAAAATATAAGGAGCTCTGGTGGTGTAGTGGTTACAAATCGGGCTGCGAACCTTAAGGTCAGCAGCTTGAAACTACCAGCTGCTCCATGGGAGAAAGATGAGGTTTTCTGCTCTCATAAAGACTTATAGCCTCAGGGTCGCTGTGGGTCGACATCAACTCGACAGCACTTAGCAACAACAATAGATATAATTTCATATAGATGGAAATATTGATCCTTTTAAAGAAAATGATTAGATTATTTGTAAATTGATGCAAAAAAATGTATACAGCAGTGTTTGATATCCACTTGTACCCATTGCTGTGTGGCGCTGTACTGCTAACCACAAGGTCGGCAATTCAAATCTACCAGCCACAACTCAGAAATCCTATACAGGATCACTATGAGTTGAAATTGACTTGACAATACTTAACAACAACCATACTGAGATGATTTGGACTCAGAGTGACACTATAGAGTTTCTTAGGTTATAATCTTTATGGAAATGTCTGCCTCTTCTTTCTCCTGAGTAGTAGCTGTTGAGTTGAAAACTCCAACCTTACAGTTAGCAGTCTAATGTTTATCCCACAGCACTGTTGTGTTGCAGTAGGTTTAGTACTGGGTTGCTAACCACAAGATTGGAGGTCTGAACACACCAGTCATCCTCAGGCAAAAGATGAAGCAGTCTGCTTCCATAAAGATTTATAATCACAGAAACCCTAGGAAACAGTTCCTCTCTGTCCTAAAAGGTAGCTATGAGTTGGAATCCACTCAGTGCAGTGGGTTTTTTTGTTTGTTTGTTTTTGGTTTTGGTTTCTGCTGCTAATTAAAAGGTTGTTTTTGTTGTTAAGTTCCATCATGTAGATTCCAAGTAGGCACTTTCAATCTTCCAATCACAATCTTCTTCTGCAAAAGTTAAACGAAATCCAAACCCTTTGCTTTTGAGTCAATTCCAACTCATAGCTACCCTGTAAGGACAGAGGAGAACTATTCCATAGGCTGCAAATCTTTGTGGAAGCAAACAATTCCATTTTTCTCCCATGTAGCAGCTGGTTAGTTCAAATCATTGATCTTTCTATTAGTACCCCACTACAGCACAGGGGGTCCTCCTGTAGAGATTACAGCCAAAGAAAACCAATGAGGCAGGCAGTCCTACCCCTATAGGGTCACTGTGACTCAGAATTGATTCAATGCCACAGATTTAGTCTTGGTTTCTTATCATCCATTTAAAGAGATTTGGACTTCAGTTAGGATGAATAAAGCCACACAAGAATACCTCTTCTACTCCAACAATGAGATCAAGCTAGATAGCTTACAAAATTATAGTTTCTGGAGGCTGCTAGAGAACTGAAGTTGTAAGACAACCTGGTGAACTGAAATTCAAGAGTGACAGGCCCATATGAAGAGAGAGAGGAGAGAAAATTGGTACAGCAGTAAGAAGAGATAGCTGCCATAGAAGTAGGCAAGGAGCAAACAAAGAGGATTGTACCAGATTCTTATTAAGGAGTGTGGTGTGCTTCTCTGAATTAAGAGAAGTCTGCAGCCACCTACCATCTGTTTCTGAAGACCTTTTCTTAGTGCTCCACAGAAATACTGAGGCAGAGGACAGGTTGGGAGCTGGGGCAAGAGGAAACTATTCTATGTCTTATGTTGTTGTTGTTGTTGTTAAGTGCTGTGGAGTCAGTTCCAACTCATAGTGACGCTGTATAGGGTTTCCTAGGAGCATCTGGTGGGTTTGAACTACTGATTTTGTGTTTTTCAGTACAGTTTGGTTTGCACTGAATCTCAATGTAAAGAAAACAAAAATCCTCACCACAGGACCAATAAACAACATTCTTATTAACAGAGAAAAAATTGAAATTGTCAAGGACTTCATTCTTCTTGGATCAACTATCAACACTCGTGCAAGCAGCAGTCAACAAATCAAACAACGTATTGCATTAGGCAAATCTGCTGCACAAGACCTTTTTAAGTGTTGAAGAGCCTCCACCCTACCAAACATAATATCCTTCTCCAGTGACTGGTCTCTCCTGACAATATGTCTATAGTATGAGAGACAAAGTTTGGCCATCCTGGCCTCCAAGGAGCACTCAGGCTGCACTTCTTCCAACACTGTTGGTTTTTCTGGCAGTTCATGGCACTTTCAATATTCTCTTCCAACACCATAACTCAAAAGCATCAATTCTTCTACTGTCTTCCTTATTCACTGTCCAGCTTTCACATGCACATGAGGTTATTGAAAATATGGCTTGGGTCAGGTACACCTTAGTGTTCAAGCTGACATCTTTGCTCTTCAACACTTTAAAAAGGTCTTGTGCAACAGATTTACTTAATGCAATGCATCATTTGATTTCTTGACTGCTGCTTCCATGAGTGTTGACAGTTGATCCAAGAAGAATGAAGTCCTTGACTACTTCAATCTTTTCTCCATTGATAAGAATGTTGTTTATTGGTCCAGTGATGAGGATTTTTGTTTTCTTGACATTGAGATGTAATCCATACCTAAGGCTGTGCTCTTTGATCTTCATCAGTAAATGTTTTAAGTCTTCACTTTAAGCAAGCTAGGTTGTGTCATCTGCATATTGCAGGTTGTTAATGAGTCTTCCTCCAATCCTGATGCCACGTTTTTCTTCATATAACCCAGCCTCTCGGATTATTTGCTTAGCATACAGGTTGAATAAGTATGGTGAAAGAATACAACCCTGCTGCACACCTTTCTTATTTTAAACCATTCAGTGTTCCCATGTTCTGTTCGAACAACTGCTTCTTGGTCCATAAGCTTTGTGAAATATGTCAATCACAAAAGAAAAAATAAAATATTGTATGAGACTACTATTGTATAAACTTAAGAATATGTTTTCATATTCAAACAGTCTTTGATGGTTGTCAGGGGTGTGAAGCACAGAGGAGTAATTCATTGTTTAGAGGTTAGATATATATGAACTTGAGTGATGAAGAAGGCAATACAAAGAAGGAGGAGGACAATATACAAAAATAGGAAGGTTGGCAGAAGAATGATGAAAATAGGTGAAGACCCAGGGAGGTATGCATGGCTAAAGGAGTTAGAGATGGTGATATATTCACAACCTGGGAACAACAGCATTCTGTGTGTAGAAATGTGGACAGAGACAAAGGCTGAATAGGTTTGGAGGGAAGAGTGGGACATATATATATTCATATATCCCACAAATATATAAGTGTGAAAGAGGATATTTGTACATGAGTAACTACAGGGAGGAAGCTAGACAACTCTTCCTGCATGGCGGGGATTGCAATCATTGAGATGAAACAAAGTGTATGATTTGTTAAATGTGAAACTGAAGATCTTCTCTATAAACCTTTCTCAAGACACAATAAAAAATAAATAAGTGGATTTTGTTATATGTAAGTCTGGTGTTCTACTTCTGAAAATTAGATAATGAAAACCCTACAGATATGGGCAGTATGATAAGTAACCAATAAAGGGATAGCTCAGGATTGGTCATCATTTTATTCTATTGTGCAGGAGTCAATATGAGTCAGGGGGCCAATTCAATGATAGCTAACAACAGCACCAATTATGGGTAAATTATACCTTTGTAATCCTGGTGTGGCACTGTAGGATCAGCACTGAATGGCAAACCATGAAGTCAGCAGTTCAAACCCACCAGCTACTCCTTGGAAATCCTACACAGGGTTGCTATGGGTTGGAATGGTAATGTCAGCACTTAACAACAACAATGTGGGAAGTATAATTTGGAGTAAAACTTGATGTTGTTAGGTGCCATCAAGTAGGTACTGACTCATAGTGACCCTATGCACAACAGAATGAAACATTTCCCAGTCCTGGGCAAACCTCACAACTGTTGCCATGCTCGAGTCCATTGATGCTGCCACTTTGCCAATCCATCTCTCTGGAGGTCTTCCTCTTTTGCTCTGACACTTGACCTTACCAAATGTGATATTCTTCTCCAGTGACTGGTCCTGCCTGCCATAGAGAGCGTAAATTTTTTTAGTCACAATATCCACTACCTTTTAAGTCCATTTTTCTACAATCTTTCTGAAGTCCCTGGTATTTTAATTATACTCTTAATGTTATTTTTTAAAACATGGGGACAATACTAAAAATAGTTTTAGATAGTAGAAGACATGCAAATAGACATAAACTTCAAGAGTTTATTTTGGCGGAAGTAAGGATGAGGGAGATGACATAAGGAAGAGGTACACAGTGAGCATCAAGTGCACTTACTTTTACGTTTTCTTTTTTGAAAGAATGAGGCAAATGTGGCTAAAAGATTGTGATCTTATATACTTGGGTGATCATCGTGCATGTGTTTATAATATTTTCTCTAATAGAAGTTGTTTGAAGTTGGTTCACTAAACACAATGTAAAAAATATTAAACAATTAAATTATTAAAATTGTTTAAGATCAAAAAGGGGAAGGAATAAATGAAGGTGGGGCAGTAGGCAGGCAGAATAGTATGTTATTTATGTTTTTACAGCTCAAAATCATTTCAAAAGCACAACTGAAAGTGTGACTATTTCATCCCACACCATTACACCGTGTTCAGCTTCTTTTGTTAGGAAACCCAATTACTACACCTTCATGACCTTTTGTTTTTGTGACTTTGAAAGGGCTCTAGGGTCCAGGTCTGCTTGATTCCATTTTTGAGAATAGGTTCTTATTAACATGGTGGCAATAAAAATGTATAGCTTAAATGAGAACAGCTAAAGGAAATGATGGTATGTTTACACACTAGGTTGTAATTTCCTAACATTTGTGCTCTTTACCCTGATATGGGTGGTACAGTTACTCAGCCCAGTTCTTCCTGAGATCTCCACCCCCTGAAATGATGTTTACCTCATTGGTACTCTCACCTCCTGCCACTTTTGGTTACTTTAATTCTCTTTATAAGGAGCCCTGTTAGCACACTCTCTAAGCTCTTGGTAGCTGATGGTTGAAACCACCAGCCTCGTTGCTCTGTGGGAGAAAGCTGTGGCATTCTGCTTCCAGAAAGATAACAGCTTTGAAACCCTGTTGTATTCTGTGTTCTAGGGTCACTATTTGTCAGAATCAACTCAGTAGCAGCGGTTTTACTGTTTGTTTGTTTGGTTTTCTTACTTATTCCCTTTGTAACGTGTAAGTTAGCCTCAAAGAAGATGTCAACTAAGATACAGAGAAACTTCATTCTGCTCTTCATTTTTTGTTCACCTTTTCATCCTCACACCTGTTCTTCTTAACAAGGATGCCAATTGCAATCTTGGTACACCTGACATCCATCATGTTCTCCTATTTTTTGCTACAATTCTTCTGACAGTATTACTTCTAAAAACTCAGAGACATAATAATCTGTAAATATATTTAAATTTATGTCTGAGTCTGTATCCCACTTTTCTGATGAGAATTAAACCTGACTCATGATTAGAGTGTATCTTTAGCCCATTCACATACTCATGTTCTAGCGTGTTATTCTACTCAACAGAATGGGGATGTCTCATAGCTATTGCTCATCAGTCCATAGCTGCTGAAACCAGCATTGTTCCAGGATAAATTGTTCCTTCAGCTCCCAAGGCTCTGCTGCTACAGTCCTTGAAGCTGGAGGTCTGATATCTATTTCTCTAGTCACAATAGGCAGTCATCTCCCCAAGCTCTGGAGACCTTGTCACTTCTTCTGGTCACTGCCTCTGATGGCAATTAATATTTCCCCTTTCTCCTCCATGTCTTCATAATTGTAGAGAAATGTTCCCTTTTGTCCTCAACTATAGTTATTATTTCTTTTTATTACCTTTAAAGGTCTGTTCTAGCTCCTCCTCCTGTGACCATCATCTCTTCGATGAGTTTAAGCATTTAGGGAGGGCAGAAGCTCTTTATATTTCAACCATCCTCTATTTTCTGCTCTTCAAAAAACCTTAAAGCAAATAAAGATAATGTACTGGTTACCTACTTAAAAGGGGGGAAGAAAAGAAGGAGAGGTAGAACAAACAAATATTATTTAATATTCTAATTATCCTGAAACATAAACTATAGAAATGTTTACTGATGAGAATCACTGCATACTTTCTCATAGCTCACCTCTGGGCAGAAAATACATTTTAAAAATTAATTGTTGTTTTTGTTGTTGTTAAGTGTCGTCGAGTCAGTTCTGACCCATAGCAACCCTGTACAGGGTTTCCGAGGTTTTAAATCTTTACAGGAGTAGAAAGCCTCATCTTTCTTCCATGGAGCGGCCAGTAGTTTGAACC
>NW_006408687.1:2876482-2879686 GCF_000296735.1 Chrysochloris asiatica | reverse complement strand
GGTTGGTCCGAAGTGTGGTGAGACGGCAGGACTCCTGAGCCCATGGACAAGAACATAGCCATGGAGGGCTAGAGCTGAAAGTGAAGCATCCAGCTGAAATGAAGTGAGGGGAGGTGCACAAGAATGCCCAAACTTGCAGATAGTACCCACTTGACCTAGCCTTGATGGCTTGATGATCAGAACTGGACTACAGGAAGATAAAAAAGCAAGTTTTGATAAAAGAAACTATTGTAAATTGCTACAATTTGATGCATTTAACCTATATTTAAGAATTCAGTATCTTAACACACCAAATGAGAGAGAAGGAGTCTTTACATCAAGTATCAATCTTATCCACTCTGTATACAGAGTTAAAAGGGATGGGCAACTTAGAGACTGACTAACTAAAATGAGGGTGTGAAAAAGGCTTAAAGTGACTGGCTTACAAGTTTTCAAGAGGGAGTTTAGTTTAAGAGTGTGCAGGGAAAGGTAAAGTCCCCACTGGATAGTTTTCATCTTGTCTAGTTGGATCTGGTAAAAAGAGATGGGGATAAGATTCTTATGATTCAATAGTTAGTAATTCTTACCATGACTAATTGCAACTTGCACAGCTGTAAAAGTAGAAGTTTTGTAACAAATTGGGAAGAGTAGTTAATCTTACAGTCCAGGAACAGAAGACCTAGGACCATCAAGGGAGAAGAGCACAAACAGAATGTAGGACCCTATCCAGAGAGGCAGTGATACCAGGATGGAGGCAGAGATGAAGACATGAAGCGAGAGAGCAGCTGAGGACTCTAAATTCATGGAAAGAGAAAAACTGAGTGCTGGCATCTTAGGAGACAGGCTTACAGAATGTGCCCTTTGGTTGTTTGTTGTTGTTGTTGTGAAGTGCCATAGAATTGGATCTGACCCATAGTGACCCTGTATAGGGTTTCAGAAGGAGCAGCTGGTAAGCTTGAACTGCTGACCTTGCAGTTCAAATGGCTTTGCAGTCTGGTGCATTAACCCACAGCAGCACACCAATACTCCAAAATATTATATATTCCTGAGTGTTTTTGTGTACATACCACCCCCCCCCCCCCAAAAAAAAAAAAAAAAAACCAGAAGGAATGGAAGCAAATACTGTTGAATGATGATGCACTGAAGAATGTTGCAGATCGTACAGACCCGGTCAGGAGTTTGAGGCCCTGTGGGCCCAAGTGTTGCAGACCGTACAGGCAGCAGGCTCTGAGGAACAGACTCTAGCCACCTAGCAGACATAACAAACTGTTTTTCATCTTAGTATTCAGTTATGTTTATTATTAATTGCATACATGAAGCCCTGATATCCACAGATAAATGTAATATTTCCCTAAAAGCCGAGACTGTAAAATTCCAAAAAGGCAAAGTTCTTCTCTCAAAGAATTCAGTCAAAGTAAACTGGGTGGCTCCCGGTCTTTGTTCTATGCAGCCCATTCACCTAGGTGCCTCGCTTCTTCCTGCAAACCTGGCCCAGGCAGCCAACACAGCAGGACTCCTTTCAGTCCTCCTTTTCCTTCCCCCATTTGAGGCTAGGTGCTAAAAGGTATGTTAATTAAGCTTGAGAAACCAAGTTGTGGTAGTGAGATTCGAACTTGCAAAGTACGATGTAAAGTTGCCTGAATGTCTGGAAAATTACGTATGTAGCTGTACCTTGTCTTAGTCCCTCCAAGCTTGGTGTAAGGCTCCTCCCCTAAATAAAACGGAGGCGCAGGCCGAACCAGGTGTGCATTACAGCTTGGAGGGTGTGCATTACGGCTGGCAAGGCGTGCGTTAAGGCATGCAGGGGGCTCAGTCCAGCATTGCAACCATACTGCCTGCTTAGCCAAGATGTTTACTATGCAGGATATTACGGCCCTCATAGCTGAGATGTTTACAACGCTGGATCTGCCGGACGCTAGTAATGTATCCACTCTGGTTTCAGGGTGTCTCTTTGTTTCTCTTGTTGTGTCCTTGTGTGTCTTTCTATATTTCTACCACCACCAGATAGCCCCACCTCGTGAACCAAGCATCCGTGTCGAGGCCGGTCCTTGGCAGAAGAGATTTGTAATCATTGTGATGAAACTATGAGTGTAAAAACTGATGTTCTTCCATGTAAACCATCACTCAATTCACAATAAAAACTCCAAAAAAAAAAAGTGTACTTGAAAGTCCACTGAGGATGGAGATCATTTATTTGTTTGTTTATTTTTTGATAAATTGAAACAATATATTTGAAATCATGAGATGTACACACTGGTCCAGTCCAACTACAATAACATTTTGTTCCAAGCTTACTTAACGTTTGTTTATAGCACCTGAAAATTTCCTTTTGCTCAGTTGCATAGTTGTTGGTTAAATAGCACTAGATTCTTTTCAAAGATATGCTCTCATTAACGGGAATGAACATGATGAAACTGATTGTCAGAACATATAGTACTTTAGTAATATGCACATCCCTAATTTCTTGTTCAAACATTCTATGTGGTTTGTTTGGAGTCTTTTCCCACGACAGTCTGTTCTCATAGGTGAATGTTGATACCTGTAATTCATTTTTTACAAATAGTTCTCTTAGGTTCCACAAACATTGTAAATTTCTTAGCAAGTAGGAATGTCAGAGTTGTTGACTGTTATTTCCTTTTATTTTTATGTTAAAAAGCATGTACTCATGGGGGGGAAAATGAACAGTTCAGATGAGAGGCAAAATCCTCCTCCGTTAAATCTGTCATTCCAACAAATCCTTAGATGTGGCTACATAGCAATCCCTTTGGCCCATTCAATTATTTTCTATTCAGACGTATCCCAGAATGTATATCCTTGCTTTTTATTTGTTAACAAAAAACAGGATCACATTTTGCTGTTCTAGGCATAGGGATTTTAACACAATGAGGAGAAAATAAGAGTAAGTTCAGCATTTTACTACCATGTCATCATTTTAGAATGCATCCCAGCACTTTGGTGTTCTTTGGGAATAATTGTTAGAAAAATGACTGTCACATCTGATTCTGACACTTTCCTTATTAACAGAATAAGGCATCTAGAGCAAGTCAGCCTTGTTCAAAGTCTGTTTCCACCAGTTTCTTGCTATATGGCTTTAGGCAAATTGCTTTAATTTTTTTCTTTTTTTATGCCTGGGTCTCTTAATTTGTAAAATGAGGATATATCATCTGCTTCAAATGGTTGTTATATAAGTGAATTAGATCTCTCTATAGCGTAGTGGTTACGAAT
>NW_006408687.1:2874124-2875756 GCF_000296735.1 Chrysochloris asiatica | reverse complement strand
CAAAGCACTGGGCTGCAAGATCTGTTTGAACCATGAGGTCATCTATTCAAACCCACCAACCACTTCTCGGAAACTTATATAGAGTCACTATGAGTTGAAACCAACTCGACAACACTTAGCAACAACAACAATCACATGTTTTATCATCTGCACTAGAGCATTTATAAGAGTATAAAAGGAGACAGTACTAATAATTACTCTAGAACAAGTATAAATTGAAAGTGTCCTAGGAAAACTGAGAAATACACTTTCTATTGGATCTGGTATGGTACTGTAGGTTTAACACTAGACCAGCAACCACAAAGTTGGTTGTTCAAACCCACTCACAGAAACCTTACATAGGATCACTATAAGTTGGAACCAACTTGAGGACATACAACAGCCTGTGATATTAAAATATTGTTCAAAATAGTACTGGAAGGTGACACCCCCCACCCCCCAGGTTGAAAGTCATTCAAAATACAGAGCTGCCTAGAGACCTCAACAATGTATTCAAGTTTGCCAGCTAGGGGGCTAGCATAAGACCAGACAATTTTTCATCCTGTTGTACATGGGATCCCATGACTCAGAGCAAACTTATTGGAAACTAACAACAGAAACAGTTGATCAATATATTGCTATGGATCTTTAGGTGGCCCATAGGTGGCATAAATGTTTAAGCACTCAACTACTAGAAGAAGGAGTCCTCCTGTGGCACTTTAAGATTAGCACTGGACTGCCAACTGAAAGGTCAGTAGTTAAAACCCACCAGCCACTCCTTGGAAAACCTATACAGAGTCATTATAAGTTGGAACCAACTAAATGGCACTTAACAATGACATCTAGAATAATGACTGATATTTTGACCCTTTTTAGAGGTGCCTTACAAAACAGATCTAGGAATCTACTTGTAAAATGTCACAGTCTTTAAAATCATATGGAGCAATTCTAGTCTGTACACATGGAAACACTGTGAGTCAGATTCGTCTATGCAGCAACGAACAAATGCACAGCTTCTTTTACTTTTCTTTGATAACATCAATTATAAATATATTTAATTAATTGTGTAATTGTTAATGTCTTGTTTTTTTTGTTAGACAGTAAGCTCAGTGTGTCTTATTCCCACTATAACCCCAGTACCTAGCATAGTGCCTGGCATATAGAACCCATTGCCATTGAATTTTACTTGACTCATAGTGAACCTATAGGACACAGTAGAACTGTCCCATAGAGTTGTCAATGCTATAACTTTACAGAAGCCAACTGCCACTTTTTTCTCCCACATAGAGTGATTAGTGAATTCCAACCAATGATCTTACAGCTAGCAATCAAGTGCATTAACCCATAGGCCACTAGGGCCTCTTGGCACATAAAAAACAAAACTCACTGTCTTCGAGTCAATTCCAACTCACAGTGATCCTGTATGACAGAGTAGAACTACTGTTTATGATTTCTGAAATTGTCAATCTTTATGGGAGTAAGACAGTGTCATCCTTCTACTATGGAGTGGATGATGGGTTTGAATTATTGACCTTGCAGTTAGTAGCCCGACCCTTAACCCATTACACAACTAGTCTTGCTATCCAATAAATATTGTTGAAAGAATTAATGAATAAATGTATAGTAGTCCTATGGATCCTCTATGTTTGAAAT
>NW_006408687.1:2873300-2873809 GCF_000296735.1 Chrysochloris asiatica | reverse complement strand
TCTTCTTAATGACCTTTTTCTTTCTTCTTGTATTATATAAATGATGTCATCCCACAACTTTTGTGGTCTTTGGTCATTAGTATCTAATGCATTAAAACCTGTTCTTGCCCTACTAATTATAAAAGATCCATATTTTTGCCAATTCTAAGGAGAGGTGATGCAATGTAATGTAAACTACCCAACAATGTCATTAATATTACATGCAAGTGAAATTTTGCTAAATATAAATTTAAAATGTTAGCAACACCATATTGACAGGAATTGTTCAATCTGGATTCAGATGAGAACATGGAATGAGGGATATCATTTTGATGTCAAATGGATCTTGGCTGAAAGTAAAGAATACAAGAAATATGTTTACCTGTGCTTTATTAACGATGCAAAAGCTTTCAACTAACTATGTGGATTATGACAAGCTATGGACAACACTGGGAAGAATGAGTGTTCTGAAACACTTATTTGTGCTCATAAGAAACCCGTACATAGACCAAGAGGCAGCAGTTTGAACA
>NW_006408687.1:2871467-2872690 GCF_000296735.1 Chrysochloris asiatica | reverse complement strand
CATATGAGTTATCATGTTGGAGGAGAATATTAAAAGCACCCTGGACTGCTAGAAGAACACACAAATCTGTGTTGCAAGAAGTACAGTCAGAATGCTTCTTAGAAGACAGGATGGCTAGACTTCGTCTTTCATACTTTGGACATATTATCAGGAGGGATAAATCCCTGGAGAAGGATATCGTGCTTGGTAACATGGAAGGTCAGCAAAAAAAAAGGAAGACACCAATGAGATGGATTGGCACATTGGCAGCAGCAATGGAAACAAGCTTAACGATGATTATGAGGATGGAGCAGGACTTTGCAGTATTTCTTTCTGTTGTGCATAAGGTTGCTATGAGTCAGAACTGACTTATGGCATCAAACAACAGCAACAGTCCTGTGGAGTCCAGGTGAGGCACTGTTGTATAAGCATTGGGCTTCTAGCAGCAATGCCAGCAGTACAAACCCTCCAGAAGCTCCTTGGGTACCCTATAAAGGATGGAGATGAGTTGAAACCAACTTAATGGCACTTAACAACAAAAGTCCTTATGTGGCCTTATAGGATAAGTATCATACTGCTAACTGCAAAGTCAGTGGTTCAAATCCATCAATGCTGCTTGACACTATTAGTCATTACTGACTGGACAACATTTAATAACAAAAATGACATATTGAGTCAGACCTGTCTAAATGGCATTTAACAACAGCAACTCCTTGTTGTATTAAAACCAAGGAAAGTCCCCTCCCAGGCCAGTCATGAGTGAAGAAGGCTGACATGTCTCTTTTCTATCAGACATTAATCTAGCTTCTTCCTCCCTGATGATTTAGGACTTTATCTGAAGAAGAAGCAAATCCACCACTGGAATTGTGTGATTCTAATGTCAATCTTCAAACTCTTGCCTTGAGTAGTTACTCTTAACAACTTGCTTTTGCATTTGGTTTGAAAAGACTCATGAATGTGTATACTTAATTTGAAGCAGTTAATTAAAATGGGCATTACTGTCAGTAGAGACTGGGACAATATGCACTTCAGTGTGTGACTCAGGTAACATGCCTATTTATATGCAAAAACCCTAACATGAAAATTACAATTGCCAAGATAGAACTGATATTTAAGTTATCTTTTTATATAGATATTTTTCTATATAAAACCAATTACCTTCAAGTCTATTCCAAATCACAGCAAACCCATGTATTTATAGTATAACTATGCTCCATAGAAGTCCTGGTGTGTCCTGGTGTGAC
>NW_006408687.1:2848268-2870524 GCF_000296735.1 Chrysochloris asiatica | reverse complement strand
TTATGTTGTTTCTAGAAGGTATTTGCATTGAAGTTATTGGTCTTGCATAATTCTATCAAGCAACCTCCAGCATCATTTCTTTAACCAAGGCCATATTTTCAAATTACTGATCCTTCATCTGTTTAAACTGCCACATTCCAATCACCAGTAATTATCAATACATATTGATGGCTAGTTTGATCAATTTCAGACTGAAGAAGGTGATAGAATTAATTCCTCAATGTCACCATCACTGACTTTAGTGGTTGGTATATATGTTTGAATAATAATGGTATTAACTGGTCTTCCCTGTAGCATTATACTTTGAGATAGATCTTGAAATGTTTTTTTTTGATGATGAATGTGATGCCACTCTGATTCAATTTGTCATTCCCAGCATAGTAAGCTATATGATTGTCAGATTCAAAATGGCCAATACCTGTCCATTTCAGCTTATTTCAGCCTAGGATATCAATCTTTATGCCTTCCATTTCATTTTTGACAACTTCCAGTTTTCCTAGATTCATACTTCGTACATTCCATGTTCCAATTATTAATGGATGTTTACAGCTGTGTTTCCTTGTTTTGAGTTATGTCCCATCAGCAAATGAAAATCTGAAAGCTTTACTCCATTCTCTTCATCACAGTCAAGTCTTCTTTGAGGAGGCAGCTCTTCCCCTGTCATATTTTGAATGTTTTTCAACTTGAGGGGCTCAACTTCTGGGACTGGATCTGACAATAGTCTGGTACTATTAAATATTTCAATATTTAATATTCTGGTGCTATCTGGCAGTGTTCCATTGCTATACATAAGGTTTTCAGTGGCTAAACATTCAGAAGTATAGTGTCTCTCCTTTCTCCTAGTCTGTCTTAGTCTGGATACTCATCTGAAATCTGTCAATCATGGGTATTTAAAACATCAGTGGTATAGTTTCCAGCATCACAATATCATACATGCCACCACTGTACTGACTGACGAATAGTGGATTCAAACTCAAAGCATCTCTATAGAGGGCTTCTAAGACTGTAAACATTTTAGGAGGAAACAGTTTCTTTCACCTGCAGAGATGGTGGATTTTAACTGCTGACCTTGCAGTTAGAATTCCAATGCTTACTCCATAGTGTCACTGTAGCACCACCCAGAGACTATTTCTATATACTAGAGATAATAATAAATCAAATACATTTAAGTTGTTGTTGCTATTGTTGTTTGTTGGTAATTATCGTCAAGTCAGTTCCAACTCATAGAACCCTGTATAGGGTTTCCAAGGAGTATTTGGGGAGTTTGAACTGCTGACCTTGTGGATCAAACAGACCTTGTGGTACAGTGCTTTATCCCACAGCACCACACCAGGACTCCACTTTTGTTGTTGTTGTTAAGTGCCGTCGAGTCGCTTCTGACCCATAGCAACCCTGTATAAGGTTTCCAAGGAGCAGCTGGTAAGCTTGAACTACCGACCTTGCAGTTCAAATGACTTTGTAGTCTGATGCATTAGCCCACAGTACCACATCAGGACTCCATTGTTGTTGTAAGGTGCCTAAAAATTGGTTTAGTTAAGTGATTAATGTACAACAAAACAAACCACTGCCCAGTCTGGCATCATCCTCAAAATGTTTACTATATTTCAGGCCCACTTTTGGATTCACTGTCAATTTATTTCATTGAGGGTTTTCCTCTTTCTCTCTGTCCTCTATGAAGTACACCCTGTTGAAGGACGTCCTGATAATTCATTGTTGTTGTTCTTACATGATCATATGCTGTTGAGTTTGTTCCAACATACAGCAACCATGTATATAAGTTCTGAGGAGCAGTTGGTGAGTTTGAACCACAAATCATGCTGTTAGAAGTCCAGTTCTTATCCTACAGTTCCTCATAAGCATGTATTTATACTTACTGGTGATTGGAATGCAAAGATTGGGAGCAAAGAGGAAAGATCATTGTGGGAAAATATGACCTTGCATGATAGAATTTTGCACGACCAAGGACTTTTTCACTGAAAATATCTCATTTAAATAACATAAAAGACTACTATACACTGGACCTTACCAGATGCAATATGCAAAAATCAAATTGATTACATCTGTGGAAAGAGATGGTCTAAAATATCATCAGACAGAACAAGATCAGGAGTAGACTATGGAACAGACTATAAATTGCTCATATGCAAGTTCAAGCTGTATCTGAAGAAAATTAAAACAAGTGTATGAGAACTAAAATATTACCTGAACATAAACCACCTGAATTCAGACATCATGGCAAGAACATATTTGATGAATTAGACACTAATGGCCAAAGAACAGTAGAGTTGACATGAAGATAAATAATACAGGAAGAAAGTAAATGGATATTAAGAAGACAAGAAAGAAGGAAAAGACCAAAATAGATGTCAGAAGAGACTCTGAAATTTGCTTTCCAGCATAGAGACACCATAAGCAAATGGAAGAAATGAATTAAGTCAATGAGCTGAACATAAAATTTCAAAAAAGAGCTGACAATTCGAGAAGAAAAGGCAAAGATCTGGAGTTAGCAAACCAAAAGAGGAAAACACACTCAGCATTTGTAAAGCTGAAAGAACTTTAAAAAAAAAATTCAAGCCTCAACTTGAAATATTGAAGTATTCTATAGGAGTTCTGGTGTGGCGCTTTGGGCTAATGCATCAGACTGCAAAGCCATTTGAACTGCAGCGTCGGTGGTTCAAGCTCACCAGCTGTTCCTTGGAAACCTTATACAGGGTAGCTATGGGTTGGAATCGACTCAACGACACTTAACAACAACATAGGCAAAATATTGAAGGGTGCAAAAAGCATCAAAAGGAGATGGAAAGAATATGCAAAGTCACTGTATCAAAAAGAAATGGTTGATGTTCAACAATTTTAAGAGGTAGCATATGATTAAGAGTCAAGGTAAAGGAAGAACTCCATGCTACACTGAAGACAATGACAAAGAACAGGCTGGGAATTGATAGAATATAATTGAGTATTTTCAACAAACTGATGTAGCACTGGTGGCAATTCCTCATATATGACAAGAAATTTGGAAGACAGCTATATGTCCAACTGATTGGAACAGATCCATATTTGTACCCATTCCAAAGAGTGATGGCCCCACAGAATGCTAAATCATCAGACAATATAATAAAGATCACATGCAAGTAAAATTTCACTAAAGTTGATTAAAAAATGACTGCTACTATACATTGACATGGAAAAGTCTGAAGTTCAATTCTAATTCAGATGAGGATGTGGAATAAGGGATATCATTGGTAATGTAAGAGAAATCTTGGCTGAAAGCAGAGAATACCTGGAAGATGTTTACCTGTGCTTTATTAATGATGCAATGCCTTTCAACTATGTAGACAACATTGTGGAGAATGGATATTCTGGAACACTAAATTGTGCTTATGAAGAATCTGTACATAGAACCAGGGAACGCTGAGTCATTTAGAATTTAGAAAGGTGTGTGCCAAGGTTGTAGTGTTTTACCATACTTTTTAAATCTATAATCTGAACAAATGTTGCCTGGTTCTGCTCCAGCTTCATGGTCATTGGTCTGTTTGAATCCATTATTGAAGCTCATCTCAATGAAAGTTTTTCTTACTTTCATTGGCCCCCAAATATGATGTTCTTTTCTAGTAATTGCTCTTTCCTGATGGCATATCCAGAGTAAGCAAGTCTCACCATCTTTGCTTCTCAAAGCATACTGACTATAATACTTCTAAGACTAATTTGTACCATATATTTTATATTCTTCACCAACATTACAGTTTAAACACTGTCTTTCTTCTGTATGTCTTTTTCGCTATTCAACTTTCACATGCATATAAAACAATTGAAAAGACCATAACAGAGCTGTATGTTCTTCTGTCAGTCCACGGTACTTTTAATATTCTTCTCTAACACAATAACTCAAATGCATCAATTCTTCTACAGTTTTCCTTATTCATTTTACAACTTTCACAAGCATCTGAGACTAATGAAAATAATGTGACCTTGAGCCTACTTATGACTGGAAGTGGGGGAAATTCATCAAAGAAGACTTGGGCTGAGTTTCAACATGTTCTATTGGCACCTGTTGACCTTAAGATGGGAGAGCGAAGAAGATGGACTAGCTTTCCTGAAGTCTAAGGAGCTTGTGAACTCCTGAGTTAGACCCTGGGGGCTAGGGCTGAGAATGAAGGGAACAACTGATCTGAAGTGCAGGGAGGCATGTATGAATTTTCAAACTTGCAGCTGGTACTTATTTGACTGAACTTGGATGGTTAGGAATGATCTGACCAGACCTGACCAAATGAAGATAAAGATGTCTGATATTGAAACAGGTGTAAATTCCTACAATTTGATTAACTGGATGCAGTTGCTCAAAATTCCAACTAAAAGATTCTTTGTACCAAGGAGCAAGCGTGTTTCTTCAGTGTACTTGGTTGTTAGAGATGAACAATTTAGGCATTAGCTATCAAAAATGAGGGAGCTATAAAGGCATAAAATGGCATCTCATTCATCATAAAAAAAAAAACTTATCAAGATATGTCTTGAAATACAATGCTGTCTGTAATATAATAATACCTATATGTTTACAAGGAAAACCAGTTAATACCACTTTTATTAAAATATACACACCACCAAAAAAAATCACTGATGCTAAAACCTAAGAATTCTATCAACTTCTTCAGTCTGAAATTGGTCCAACATGCAATCAAGATGTATTCATAATTACTGGTGATTAGAACGCAAAGGTTGGAAACAAAGAGGGAGGATCGGTCATTATAAAATACAGGCTTTGTTATAGAAATTATGCTGGAGAACATGTGATAGAATTTTGCAAGACCAATGACTTTTTCATTGCAAATACATTTTCTTTAAAAACATAAAATATGGCTATACACATGGACCTCACCATATGGAATGCACAGAAATCAAATTGACTACATCTGTGGAATGAATTGGTGAGAAAATTACATATTATCAGGCAAAATAAGGCCAGGGGCATACTGTGGAACAGATCATTTGCTTATATGCAAATTCAGGTTGAAAATGCAGAAAATTTTAATAAGTCCACAAGAGCCAAAATATTATCATGAACATATCCAAGCTGAATATAGAGATCATCTCAAAAAGAGATTTGAGGCATTTGACACTGAAGACCTAAGACCAGAAGAGTTGTGGCATAACATCAAGAACTTCGGAAAGCAAAAAGTTATTAAGAAGAAAATAAAGAAGGAAAAGACCAAAATGGATATCAGAAGAGTCTCTGAAACTTGCTACCCAGCGTAGAGATGCTAAAGCAAATGGAAGAAATGAAGAGGTAAAAAAGATAAATAGAAAATTCAAAGAGCAGTTTAAGAAGATGTAATAAAGTGTTATTCCAAAATGTGCAAACACCTGGAGTTAGAAAACCAAAAGAGAAGAACACACTCAGCATTTCTCAAGCTGAGAGAACTTACGAAAAAATCCAAGCCTTGAGTTGCAATATTGAAAGATGCTATGGGCAAAATATTGAATGATGCAGAAAGCATGAAAAGAAGATGGAAGGAATTCACAGAATCACTGCACCAAAAATAAATGGCTGATTATCAACTATTTCAAGAGGTAACATATGATCTAGAGCCAATGATACTGAAGGAAGAAGTCCAAGGTGCACTGAAGGTATTGCCAAAGAACAAGGCTCTGACAATTATGAAATACAAATTGAAATCTTTCCCGAAACTGATACAGAACTTTAGGCACTCATTCATCTGTGCCAAGAAATTTGGAAGACAACTACCTAACCAACTGACTGCAAATATCCCTATTTGTGGCCATTCCAAGAGAGGTGACCCAGTGAAACGTGGAAGTCATTGAACAATATCATTAATATCTCATACAAGTAAAGTTTTACTAATGACAATACAAAATGGCTGTAAATGTACATTGACAGAGAACTGCCAGAGTTCTGAGTCAGAGTGAGATGAGTAGGTGGAACAAGGAATATCATTAGTGATGTCAGATGGATCTTGGCTGAAAGCAAAGAATACCAGAAAGTTGTTTACCTGTGTTTTATTGACTGTACAAAGAAAGGGTTTTGATTTTGTGGATCATGAGAAGTTATGGACAAAATTACAGCGAATGAATATTCTGGAATACTTCATTGTGTTCATGAGGAACCTGCACATTGACTAAGAGACAATTGTTTTAATAGAACAAAGGAACACTCAGTGGTTTAAAATTAGCAAAGGTGTACATCAGGGTCGTATTCTTTTGCCATACTTAGTCAATCTGTATGCTGGGCACATTATCTGAGAAGCTTTATTACATAAAGAAAAATGCAGCATCAGGATTGGAGGAAGACTCATTAAGAACCTGTGAGATGCAGATGATACAACCTTGCTTCCTGAAGTGAAGAGGACTTAAAATACTTACTGATGAAAATCAAGGACCACAGCCTTTGGTATGGGTTGCATCTCAATGTAAAGAAAACAAAAATCACCACTGGACCAATAAACAACATCCATAAATGGAGAAAAGATTGAAGTTGTCAATGACTTCACTTTGCTTGGATCAACCAGCAACATGCATGGGATCAGTAGACAAGAAATCAAACGACATATTACACTGGACAAATCTCCCGTACAAGACCTCTTTAAAGTGTTGAAGAGCAGAGATATCAGTGTGAGGACTGAGGTGTGCCTGACTCAAGCCGTGGTATTTTCAATAGCTTCATATGTGAAAGTTGGACAATGAATAGACCATAGAAGAATTGATGCATTTGAGTTATCGTGTTGAAGAAGAATATTAAAAGTACCATGGGCTGCCAGAAAAACAAAGCAAGTTTTGCTGGAAGAAGTACAGCCAGAATAGTTCTTGGACACCAGGATGACCATACTTCGTCTCTCATACTTCGGACATATTATCAGGAGGGACCAGTCGCTGGAGAAAGATGTCATATTTGGTAAAGTGGAGGGTCAAAGAAAAAGAGGAAGACCTCAAACTAAATGTATTGGCACAATGTCAGCAATAATGAGCCAAACATAGCAACGATTGTGAGGTTGGGGCAGGACTGTACAGTGTTTCATTTTGTTGTACATAGGGACTCTATGAGTCAGTACTGATTTGATGGCAACTAACTACAACTATTTCCATTAAATTCAGGATTTTGGTAAAGTTATCACTATTTCCTTTATTATTTAAATAATGAAAAAACTTACAAGTACAAAATATAGAATATATGTGTGTTTTCTATTTTATCCCAAAGAAGTATTTCTCTATAAACTCTAGATGGAGATTAAATTCCTTTGATACAACTTCAATAACCTTTATATTCTTTTAAAAATTTGCAGCAGAAAAGAAACAAGTTATCTTTGCATCATTTAGAAATGACTGAGCTATTAAGAAACAGATTTTCTTGGAGAAATATTACAATCATAGAGATAAGATACTTAGCAATTGCTGTATAGTTGATTATATTATCAACACTGTAAGCACTTAAATAGGAATAACCCTCCTTGATTTCTTTGAATCCTCACTGGTTAGTATTGTTCTAAGAGATCTTGAAACTTCTTTCCATGATCATAGTTTCCCAGGATGTTTAACCACATGTATAACTTGATAATGAATAAACAAAATGCTACCTGTTTGCTAGTAGCCAATCCACCCACCACTAGCAAGTAGATTCTGACTTATGTTGGTAGTACAGGTAGGTATAAAAATCTCAGTCTTAATTTTCTTGGTATAAAAAAGTCATTCTAAATTATCTTGATGATAGGGTTTAAGTTTTTTAATTGCTTTTGCAAAAATTTGGAGTGTATGTGAATATTTACACAAAGGAAGTCTAGGATAGTGGTGGAAAGTATAACCTTTAGAGTTCAAAAGAGGCTTTATCCTGGCTTCATCAATTTCAGCAAGTTCTATGACTTGACTTTGCATGGTTTCACTTGTTGTAGAACAACTTAATGTTTAGAACAACTAAATCTGTGTCAGGCAATGTTGTTTATGCAAGATCTGTTCCCTAACTTCTTCCCTGGAGTTCTGGTGTTACACTGTCAATGCACTGGACTGCAAGGTCAGTTTGAACTGCAAGGCCAGTGGATCAAGCTAACCAGCCACTCCTTGACTTCCCTATACAGGGTTGTTATGAGTCGGGACCAACTCTACAGCACTTAACAACAATAACCTTCTTCCTTGCTAACATAGCTCCCAATTTGCTTAGGGTTTGAGCATACTTAGATACAGAGGAAGCTGAATCCCTTCCCAGCCTCATCAGGCAAATCTTGATCACTTTAAGCCAGTCATAGCAATTCTGTCTACTGTGAGAGTTAGTAATTTATATGTAGGGAGTCCTGGTGTGGCACTGTAGGATAAGCACTGGATTGCAAAGTTGGTTTGAATTGCAAGGACAGCTGTTCAAACTCACTAGTTGCTCCTCAGAAACCCTATACAGGGTAGCTATGGGTTAGAACCTACTTGACATCACTTAACAACAATAACAACATGTCATGAAATTATAGCCATTAGGACAGAGATACATTTGCAGAATGACTTCTCTTGTTCTTCAAATGGATCATGTTCTCCCTTCTGGTCATTGGATATTTTGCAGAGATATGCGGCTTGGAATGGCTATTACCATCTTATATACATAAGGTGATTAGATTAAGGGAAAAGTCCAATGTTGTCAAGGGGCAGAGACATTTTTAGGGAGCCTGGTTCCTTGATGTTGTCACTGAGCTACTGAATCAATCTATCCTAGAACCATCCAACTCTACATTTCTTACTATTTGAAATCGTAAATCTCTTTTATTATTTAGATCATTTTGAATTAAATGTAATTCTTCTAGCTGTTGTAAAACATTTGAACCTATACAAACTATCTATGTAGGATTTTTTTTTTGAGAATTCATTGAGATGCCACATTAAATGCATGCATAATGCATGTTGTGTGATATACATCAGTCAAAAATATGTATTGTTATTATTGCTATTATTGTTATTTCTGTAATGGACCTCACATAAGATCTCATTATTAGTTTCAGGCAAAAGTATGAGGGCCAACTTAGGAAAGATGTGATAAAAATTCTTTTCTACTGTCTGCTTTCCTCTTTCAGCATGCCCTTCACTTGCATTCATGCTCCCGTGTGAAATGAATGAAAATGCAATGCTTAAGAAAGCACCTTTTATTCCAAAATGATGATGACCCAGTAGTGGAATGGCAAGCACAATACCAATTTGGCAGGTAAGAATTCCAGGTAATCCGGATTTCCTTATGTCTCCAAAATGTTATCACATACATTTCCACCTACATCTAAGGCCAAACCTTCCAGTGTACAATTAGGCACTGAATCCCACATACTTCCTTATCTAGTCACTGCCTTGTAAGAGAAGAATTCCCCTCTACCACGTAATTGTTAACACTGGATAACTTTCAAGGGGTGGCCCACCCAATCTAGATCATTATCTATTAACAGCAAGGGTACTGTTCATTTTCATACAAGTAAGAGAAGTTCCTCTTTCCTTTTTCAGTATCTATAGCACTTGAATAAAGAGGATCGTAGAAGAATTGATGCCTTTGAGTTGTGGTGTTGGAGGAGAATACTGAGGGTGCCATGGACTGCCAAAAGAACCAATAGATCTGTTTTGGAAGAAGTGCAGCCAGAGTGCTCCTTGGAGGCCAGGATGGCTAAGCTTCGTCTCTCCTACTTTGGACATGTAGTCCGGAGGAAACAATCGTTGGAGAAGGATGTCATGCTGGGTAGGGTGGAGGGTCAGAGAAAAAGAGGAAGACCTCCAACGAGATGGATCGGCCAGGTGGCATCATTGATGGACTCGGGGGTGGCAGCGGTGGTGAGGTTGGCCCAGGATCGAACATTGTTTCGTTCTGCTGTGCATGGAGTCGCTATGAGTCGGTTCCGACTCGATGGCACCTGACAACAACAACAACAACAACATAGCACTTGTAGGACTCCTGGTGTGGCACTGTAGGCTAAGCACTAGACTGTGCATCACAAGGTCAACAGTTCAGACCCACCAGCTGCTCCTCAGAAACCCTATACAGGGTATCTGTGAGTCAGAATCAACTTGACGGCACTTAACACCACCACCACCACCAACAGCAACATAGCACTTGTAGGGATGTTAAACCTTGGAAGATGTGGGTCTCCCTTACATTTCCAGGAGACTTGACCTTTTCAATTATTTACTGCCCTAGAGTTGAGAAGAATGCTAATTCCTTTGGAGATGAGCCGGGCACTAATTCATTCACAGATGGACAAGCTACTTGAAACAATCTATATTGTACATTGATACCAGAAAAGAAGCAACTCTAAGAGTTTACAAGGTCACTTCTATTATAGTCCCTTTTTGGTATGAGATATCGTTACTCACTTCAAGATATAAAGACGATTATTTCAGGGAACAGATAATTATGAAAACAATTGTCCAAGTACCACTTCTTATTTATATCTTCTCTTAGCCAAAATGACAAAAATCCAAGGATTTTCTTAAAATACCTAGCATGATATGAAATCGTTATCATGACCAAATTTATAGGCAACAAAACATGAGACAATCTTCTTCATTGCAATGTTCCCAACTTGAACTTTTACGGAACTGTGCTGTACTCATAGGCAAGGATAGTGAGATCATTTGCTGGCTGCAGTGTAAAATGCAATTGAATGTCCCCTTGTTCAAATTTTTTTAAAAAAATTAAAAACAAAAGGAAAAAAATCATCCATTGCAGTCAAGCTGATTGAGACTCATGCCTAACCCCGACACTCTTGGAAAACATGTGGTATAGAGTGGACATGTTCCATAGATTTTCTTGGTTGTAATCTTCATGGAAGCAGATTGTCAAGGTTTTCTTCTGTGGCACCACTGGTAGGCATTCAACTGTCAAACTTTCAGTATTAATTCTTACATAAATTAATTAAATAATTATTTAGATCCATTCTAAATAATTTCCCAGATTTATTATTACCTTATTCTTGAGATTCTTCCCATCCTTGAAAAAAGGTTGCAAATAGAGAGAAGGGGGTTTCATTTTGGGCTTGGATTTAGTCCTTGAATATTTCCCAGATGTTGACTGACACCTGAAAACACACATATTTTTTGTAATAACTTCTTTCAATAAATGAAGATATTGAACCCTACAGACATGAAATATGCTGCCTAGGGTTATACAGTTGAAAGAACTGGGAAGATGGTCTCACTGAATAAATATTTGCTCTTATTGGTGAATAAGCATCTGGCCAATGTATTATTTGGCTGTGTTTGCTTATGTTTCCTTATGTTTGTCTGTGTCTATATCAGTGCAAGATTAGATTTGTAACTCCCAAACAACTGCACTGATGCTTTGTGTCTTCATTAAAATCCCATCTAAATCCATAGGGCAGGGCAGGCCTGGCTTACGATCATGATCAGAAATCTATTTTGAGTAGAATGAAGTCAGTTAGACATCAAAGTTTAATGTTTGATTTTTGACAACTCTTTCTCTAGAAAAATGGGAGCAATTTTCACAATTAGTAAATGGGGGTGGTGACAAGGAAGTGAAGGGGTCCTATTACATTGTTGCATTTTTGCATGAACTTTTCCTGAGAAGGATTAGCTGTAGACACTGCACACTGCACACATGTTGTTAGACATCAATCCTATGCACAACAGAATGAAACACTTCTCAGTAGTGTGCCATCCTCACTGTGATGGTTTGGTTTCAGCTCATTGCTGCTGCAACTGTGTCAATGCATCTCCTTGGAATTCTTCCTCTTTTTCACTGCCTTCCACTTTACCAAGCATGATGTCCCTTTCTAGGGACTGGTCCTTCCTGATAACATACCTGGTGTATGAGAGATGAAGTCTTGCCAATCTGGATTGTAAGGAGAATTCTGACTGTACTTCTTCTAAGACAGATTTGTTTGCTCTTCTGGCTAATCTGGGTTGTAAGGACAATTCTAACTGTACTTCTTCTAAGACAAATTTGTTTGCTCTTCTGGCAGTCCCAGGTCCTTACTGCCCATCTGTTGTTGTTGTTGTTCAGTGCCATTGAGTCAGTTCTGACTCATAGTGACCCTGTGTAGGATTTCTGAGGAATGGCTTATGCATTTGAACTGACAACCTTGTGGTTAGCAGTCCAATGCTTATTCTACAGCACCACACTAGGACCTCACTTGTTGTTGTTGTTGTTAAGTGCCCTCAAGTTGGTCCTGACTCAAAGCAACACAGTAAGGGTTTCTGAGAAGCATCTGGTGGATTTGAAATACCAACAATGTGGTTAGCAGTTCACTACTGATCTGACAGTACCATGTGGTGGAAAATGGATAATTACATAGATAAGTAAGCTTGTGATCAAGGTTGTATCATCTGCATATCGCAGGTTGTTAATGAGTCTTCCTCCAATCCTGATGCCACGTTCTTCTTCGTAGAACCCAGCTTCTCATATTATTTGCTCAGCATACAGGTTGAATAAGTATGGTGAAAGAATACAACCCTGTCTCACACCTTTCCCAATTTTAAAACATTCAGTGTTCCCATGTTCTGTTTGAACAACTGCTTCTTGGTCTAGGTACAGATTTCTTAGAAGTACAATTAGGTGTTCTGGAATACTCATATTTCTCAATGTTGTCCATAGCTTGTCATGATCCACACAATCGAAAGCCTTTGCGTAGTCAATAAAGCACAGGTAAACATCCTTCTGATATTCTCTGCTTTCAGCCAAGATCCATCGGACATCAGCAATGATATCTCTTATTCCACGACCTCTTCTGAATCCACCTTGAACCTATGGAAGTTCTCTGTCAATGTATGATTGTAGCCGTTTCTGTATTACCTTTAGCAAAACTTTACTCGCTTGAGATATCAAAGAGATTGTCTGATGATTTCCGTATTCTGTTGGGTCACCTCTCTTTGGAATGGGCATAAACATTGATCTCTTCCAATCAATCGGCCAGACAGTTGTCTTCCAAATTTCTTGGCAGAGATGAGTGAGTGCCTCCTGTGCTGCCTCACTTTCCTGAAAGATTTCAATTTTTATTTCATCAATTCCTGGTGCCTTTTTCTTTGCCACTTCTTTCAATGCACTTTGGACTTCCTCTCTGAGTATCATTGGCTCCTGTTCATATGGTATCTCTTGAAATGGTTGAACAATAACCGTTTCCTTTTGGTACAATGATTCTGTGTATTCCTTCCATCTTCTCTTGATGCATTCTGCATCATTCAATAATTTGCCCAGTGAAGAGGACTTGAAACATTTACTGATGAAGATCAAAGAGCACAGTCTTCTATATGGATTACATCTCAATGTCAAGAAAACAAAAATCCTCACCACTGGACCAATAAACAACATTCCTATCAATGGAGAAAAGATTGAAGTTGTAAAGGACTTCATTCTTCTTGGATCAACTATCAACACTCGCGGAAGCAGCAGTCAAGAGATCAGACGACGTATTGCACTGGGCAAATCTGCTGCACAGGAACTTTTTGGAGTGTTGAAGAACAGAGATGTCAGCTTGAGGACTAAGGTGCGCCTGACCCAGGCCATGGTGTTTTCAATAGCCTCATGTGGATGCGAAAACTGAACAGTGAATAAGGAAGATTGTAGAAGAATTGATGCCTTTGAGTTGTGGTGTTGGAGGAGAATACTGAAAGTGCCATGGACTGCCAAAAGAACCAATAGATCTGTTTTGGATGAAGTGCAGCCAGAGTGCTCCTTGGAGGCCAGGATGGCTAAGCTTCGTCTCTCCTACTTTGGACATATTGTCCTGAGGAAACAATCGTTGGAGAAGGATGTCATGCTGGGTAAGGTGGAGGGTCAGAGAAAAAGAGGAAGACCTCTAACGAGATGGATTGGCCAGGTGGCATCATTGATGGACTCAAGTGTGGCAGCGGTAGTGAGGTTGGCCCAGGATCAGACATTGTTTCGTTCTGCTGTGCATGGGGTCGCTATGAGTCGGTTCCGACTCGATGGCACCTTATAACAAAAGCTTGTGAATTCCAGAAATCATAATACATTTTAAACTTATAATTATTAACAAATAAAACTAAAGTAGCTTTAAAAACTTCCTTTCCCTTTCCTACACCCAATTTTTACTAAAACCATGTTCATGTAACTTTTAGAGAAATATAATTAAACTAAATTTAAAATATATAATTAACTGACTAATAAAGGATTATGGTGAATGAAGTCAGAAATTTTGCAGCATCTTTCTATGGTTGCCTTTGACTTGAAAATGTGTTTATTCTGATTAGTTGTCATTCGGTTGATTCCAATTCATGGTAAGTCCATGTGTAACAGAACAAAACTGCCTGTCCTGCGTTATTGGTGTGCTTAAGTCCACTGAGTGTTTTGAGTGCAACCTGGCCTATGTTGCATTATTATTAAGGGAAATCACCTTCGAATACTCCAGTGAACAATCTTCTGTGGTGACCCATGGGTTTTCATTGATTCTTTTTTTTTTGTAGTCTGCTTAATCTGTAGGTTCTGCTGAAATCTGTTCATCATGGGTGACCCCATTGGCATTTTAAATGTCAGTGGTATAACTACCAGCAACATAGCAATCTGGAAGAGACACTACAATACAGTAAACTGACAGACAGGTGGTGGGACTTGAAAATGGGAATGAGTCTTTTATCTGTAGCAACCACTGTACTCATTTCATGG
The DNA here is from genome assembly GCF_000296735.1 of Chrysochloris asiatica. NCBI lineage: Eukaryota > Metazoa > Chordata > Mammalia > Afrosoricida > Chrysochloridae > Chrysochloris > Chrysochloris asiatica. Next base: position 2,855,928 of record NW_006408687.1, on the reverse strand, counting down.
TGATAAAATGGTTATAGGAAAGGAGATGTACCAAAGGGAAGAGAAAGGGAAGAGGAATCCAACTAAAATATAGGCAATAGCAGCAATGTCACAAAACAACCTAGGTTTTGGAATCAGTCAAACCTGGTTCTAATCCAGGTCTCTCTTGTGTGTATATGAGAACTAGTTTACTAGTTCGGAGTCTTGACTTTTTCCCCTCTTATTACTGCTGCCATTGTTAAGTACCATTGAGTTGGTTCTGATTCATAACAACACTTTATAGGGTTTCTGAGGAAGGGCTGGTGTGTTGGAACCATCAACCTTTTTGTTAGCAATCTAGTGCTTATCCTACAGTACCACACCAGGATGCCTATCATCTCATATTGTTGTTGTTAAGTGCCTTCCAGTCTATTCCAACTCATAGGGAACCTTATAGGGTTTCTGAGGAGCAGCAACTTTTGTGGTTCAAATCGACCTTGTGGTCCAGTGCATTATCCTATGGTGCCAAACCAAGATTTCCTTATCACCTCTTGTTGTTAACTACTGTGGAGTCGGTTCCAACTCATAGTGACTCTGCACAGGGTTTCTGAGGCTATAAATCTTTGTAAATAAAGCAGAACGCCTTATCTTTCTCCCACGGAACCACTGGTAGTTTCAAACTGCTAACCTTGCAGTTGGCAGCCCGACTCATAACCACTACGCTCCTTAGACAGGGTTAAACAATCATACTTGTCATAGCAGATTGAAGTAGTATAATTGGTTGTTGTTAAGTGCTGTCGAGTTAATTCCAACTCATAGCTACCCTGAATAGGGTTTCCAAAGAGAAGCTGATGAGTTTGAACCACCAATCTTGAGGCTCCAATGGACCTTGCAGTCCAGCACATTAACCTGCAGTGCCACACCAGGACTATAATGTATAATGGAGTGATCAAAAATACTAAATCTGGGATCATGTGGGCTCCACCATTAGCCAACTATGTGATTTTTAGGCAAGGTATTGAACATCTATAGTTCTCACTTTTCTTGTACAAGACAGCTCATGACACCTAGTTCACAGAATTGGTATGAGCTCCTGGAACATAAGAAATAATCAGCATAGGTTTGCCATTATTCCTATTTAACAAATAGGTACCGAGTTTCTACTATATGTGGGGCACAGCCCCAAGTGCTAACTATTTGAAAAGTGGTTATGAATAGGGCTGCGAACCATAAGGTCAGCAGTTCGAAACTACCAGCTGTTCCATGGGAAAAAGATGAGGCTTTCTGCTCCCATAAAGATTTACAACCTTGGAAACCCTGTACAGGGTTGCTATGAGTCAGAACCAACTTCACGGCACATAATAACAACAACAACACCTTTAGAGATCCTGATGTGGTGCTGTAGGATAAGCATTGGAACACAAGGTCGGTTTGAACTGCAAGGTCAGAGGTTCAAATCCATAAGTCACTTCTTGGATACCCTATACATGGTTGCTATGAGTTTGAAGTGACTTGACAACACTTACCAACAACAACCTTTAGGGGAGTGTGGTGGCTCTGTAGACTAAACAATGGACTGTGAACCACATGGTCAGTGATTGAAGCCCACCAGCTGCTCCATGGGAGAATGATTAGGCTATCTATTCCTACAAATACAAAGATTTATAGCCTCAGAAGCCCTATACAGGGTCGCTATGAGACAGAAGTAACTTGATGGCACTTAACAGCAACAACAACAATGTACACAAAGTACCAGAGACCTAGAAGACACCCAAGAAATATTTAATAAATGAAAGGGAAGGCAAATGCCTTCATATGTCTCTAAGATTTGGTTAAGCTTTAAATATTCAATTTAACTTTTTTTTAGGTGTCACTGGACAACTTGCTAATTGCAATAAGACTAGCAGGAAGAGAGAAATGATTCCTTGTGCTCCTCTTTCTATGATGTCTTTTCTAAGGTCCTGGGGATGGCAAGGAACAGGTCAGTCAAAGGAAGAGACAAATAATCACAAGTATCTTTTTTTAAAGGAACCTAAAATGAAAAGCAATATACGTATATTTTAAACTCTCATAATCAAAAGCAGGTGTCCTTAAACAAAAGTACCTGGATAGGCTTATGGGCATGAGACTCTAATTATAAGCAATATTTTATGTGTTTTGACATTTTTATGAGAAGAGAAGGCAGAGTTTTCAAAAGGCTTTGCTGTTATCCACTTTAAAAAAAATTAAGACTGGAAAATGAGTGTTGAAGACTGAAGATAAGAAGATTAAAATGAGTTTGAGGTCAAACCCTCGATTTATGAAAAAGGCCTGACTCAGAAATAGAGCCCCCAAAATAGTGAAAAGTTCACTTCAGGAGAAGCATTCACTACACTATTAGTATCAGCCTGTGCTAAAGCCTGCTTGATCCCCACACCTCAATTAATGAGAACCTTGAAAGGTTTTTTGAGAGAACACAATTATTCATTATCAAAACATCTTCTCAACCACAATGTCAGCTTGTTGAGGTTAATTTGCTTGAAATTTTAAACTCTAAAAGACTAGACTTTGCAAGCAATAACAATAAAAGTCTAAAATTGATATGTCATCTGAAATGAGTATTCAGTGCTACTTAAATGCTATTGATTGTCCTTACAAACAAAGTATACCAACAACCACACTGCATAAACAAAGTACTGTGACACAGGCATATTAGCATTTGGTGAGAACAAATGCCAGTAAACACCTCTGAAATGTCAGAGGCATTGTGAAAGGTTGGGCATTAGGGAGGATCTTCTGGGGTTAGGATGGATTGGCTTCTTAGAACATTCTCCTATTGTTAATGAATGAGTGAATCAGCCACTTAATTTGTATTCTATCCAAAACATGGGGAATTCCCAAGAAAAGATTTCTTAATCCTGAGAACATACCTTGCTGTGCTCCATTTTCCATTTCCCAATTAACTTTTTTTTTTGAATATTAATAGTCAAATAAGAAGATGATGATCAAGGATTAGAGGAGAATGATCTTTAAACATAGATTGTAGATTAAATGTTTTCAAATACTGACTTGAAGCATTTAGAAACAGATGCAAAATAAGACAAATATCTTAAAACATAATAATATCTTTTCATGATTATCATGTGTGTTCATATTGAAGGACATTTAAGATTGTTTAAACTTGGAATCTCTCCCATTTCTGAATATTTATTTGCATTGTTTTTGTTTCTTACTCCTGCTATCCATTTCTCCCTCCAGGAGTACCTCCCTGATCTTCCTTTGTAGAATTGCCCCCACATAACCCATCATCTATAAGGTTCATCTGGCACTAATCCACTATCACCAATGTAATTACTCCAGGGGTTTATGACTTAGGTTAGGCAGTACAAGTGCTCTGTCACTTAGCCACAGTAATTGGCTTAGAGACAGGCAAGTCACGTCATTGAGATTTAACCACAGGATCTATGTGTTTGCCCTCTTTCCACTGAGTTGTTCAATGAGCAGAATCCCACCATTGAGTAGACCCTCCTAGAGAAAGAAACCGGTACAAAGAAAAATAAAGTTGTGTTGGACATTTTCCTCAAGCAATACTTGAAGTGGAGCTAACCTTAAACTTATCAGTATTTGGACCAATATATTTCTAGTTATTTTGGGGGTGGGGTCAGGTACAAAAAGAGGGAAGGGTATTTCTAGATCTAGTTTGAAATAGATTTCTCTATAGAATCCATACTAGAACACATTCTATACCCTTTGCCTGTAAAACATTTTGCCTTCTCTTTACCCTGTCACATATATTCTTCTTCAAAGCCCAGTTCAAACCCCACCCCTTCCAGGAAATCTTCCTTGAATATCCCAACCTAATGATCTCATCCTCCCTTGACCTCTTACTGCATTCAGAGTACTTATTACTTGTCTACCAGGGATTGTTAATCTTCTTGCAGTGCTAGTCACTCCCCCTCTCCCCCCAAGTATCAATCTTATTTCATAAGGGTAAAGGCAGATCTTAAATTTTGTATGTTCCACACTTTTTATCAAGCATATAAGCAATCAATACACAGTCGTATCTATAGCTTTAATTAATGCAATAAAAATAGATACAAGTATGTTTTTATCCATTTTCTAGTCCATAATAAAACCTTACATGAAATACATAACTGCACAGTCACCAGGAAGATAGACGATGACCAATGATTGCAGCTACCAGGAGAACGCTATCTGATATAAAAACAAGGGCAAACAAATACCAGAAATTTTAACTTATGTATATCATATATGGTGGGCAGTTTCCATTGCTAAGAGAAAAGGGGGTCGGTGTTAGTCTCTTCAGGGCTTATCAAGTTTTTCTCACAGTATTTCTGACATAATACTTTGCTACAAGCAATAAAATTTATTGCAAGAGGATGTTGGGCTGAAGGCTATAAAATGAAATAAATTTCAGTTCTTTGGACAGCTATGTTCTTAGAACTCAACACCACCTCATTTAAGATCATTTCAACAAAATCACCAAGTTTCAGGTATAGCATGTCTTTACTCCCTTGAGCAACCAGGCAACTGCAACCTCATTTCCTTATTCAGTCCTTTGATATTTACTAGTCTCATTTTACAAGATTCCCATAAACAGTTTGCAAAACTTATTCAAATAAGTAGACATTCCGTAGTAGAATCAAATTATCCAGATTTGCCTAGCAACATTTTCAGATTTAACATAAATAGGTGTGTATTTGTACAAGATCTGGAGGAAATCTAGCAGGTTGTAATGGTGTGCACACACAAGATAAAAACAGGTGCTATGGAGTCAAATGTAAATCCTGGCAATGCTATGTGAGTCTGATTAGAACTGTGCTCCATGGCTTTTTCAGTAACTGATTTTTCTAAAGTATATCACCAGGACTGTTTTTCTGAAGTGATTCTGAGTGGACTGTACTTCAACCTTTTGCTTAGAAACTGAGCTCATTAACTGTTGGGATTTAACTAAAACATCAGGCATTGTAATGCAGGAGTAAACAAAATGAGCATTTAAGTCCACCCCCTAGTTCTTCTACTACTTTCAACCCTACACTGTATCTTCTACCTTCCACTTGAGGGAGACCAAATCCATCACTGGTCTAATATCCTTTGAGGTGTTTGTTTCCTAAAGGAACCTGGGGTTAGTATAATGCAATAATAATTGTCCTGGTCAAATTAGAAGTCAATGCTTCAAATCACAGCTGCTGAGCTTTTTCTCTCAGACTCAGCACTACCCATTCTTACTACCAATTAGACATTTCATTAGATAGAGGAAAATGGAATACTGACAAGTTCTTTTAAGCAAAATTGCTTGTCTTTTTTTTTTTTTTTTAAACTTTAAAATATATTTGTTCCAAATTTTAACTCGTTCTGCCTCAGAGGTAAGATCCTTGAGCCTATATCCTCTATTTGGTCATCTTCCCATGCGATCACTGTACTTCCTTTGTGAATGTTTATTTTCATATTCTCATTGGTAACTGGTGGCACTTCAAACTGAAGAAGGTGTTTTTCTTAGTCACTACTTATTTGACTAACACTAGAAATTACTTCCAGTTCTAATCTCATGCTACTTACTCTGTTGCTTGAGAGATTTCAGTTTCCTGCAGGAAAATAGCAATTTGTGCAGATGAAAGTTTAGCAAATGCTATAAATAGCCACTGACGCTCTTGACATTATATTTAACTATAGCACCACACCCTCTTCCTTCTCCATTGTCTGTCATTAACTATTATATCTGAAGTGAAACTTGTTTCTAGTACAATCAGGAGAATGAACAACGAAACCATAAAGAGATCAAAGGATTAGTGAAAGAATGTGTTCTCTTACATGAGGGAATGAACCCGAGGCTCAAATTTTGATGACTATATCTTTTCCACTCTTTTCTAAATGACACCTTAATTGCTCAGTTTATGTAATCTTATAAGTAAAAGAATATTCATGGAAAGGTATTGCATCTGTCGGGGTCTGGATGGGTAGTTCATTACATACTTCCTTTACAAGTCATTAAAATTCTTGCTGAACATACATGTACTGAACATCATCTCTTTGGAAAGCAACTCCTTTTCACTAACTTGGAAAATGCATTTATACAAGTGCTAAATCTGCTGTTGTTATTAGAAGAAGGTTATTGTTGTTGAGTGCAATGAAGTTGATTCTGACTCTGTATGCAACAGAAGGAAACAATGCTCTGTTCTACATCATCTTCACAATTGTTATGTTTGAGTCCATTGTTGCAATCAATGTGTCAATCCATGCCCTCGGGTGTCTTCCACTTTTCTGCTGACCCTGAACTTTACCGGGTATGATGCCCTTTTCTAGACATGTCCAAAGTCCTTTCCAAAAATCTTCTAAGGAGTGTTCTGGCTGCATATCTTCCAATACAAGTTTGTTTTTTCTGGCAGTCCATGGAAATTTCAATATTCTTCACCAACATCATAATTCTTCTGTATCAACTATTTTCCAGTTTTTCTTATTCACTGTCAGCATTCACATGCATATCTGTGACTGAATACTCCAAGGCTTAAGTAAGACACACCTTAGTTCTCAAAGTGACATCTTTGTTCTTTAATACTTTAAAAAGATCTTGTGCAGCAGATTTTCCCAGTGCCATATGTCACTGGGTTTCTTGACTGCTGCTTCCATGGGCATTGATTGTGGATATAAGTAAAATGAAATACTTGCGAACTTCACTCTTTTCTCTATTTATCATGATATTTAGTAGTCGAGTTATAAGGATTTCTGTTTCCATTATGTTGAACAATGATGCATACAGAAGGCTGTAGATTGCATCTTGATCAGTAAATTCTTCAATGCTTGCTCACTTTTAATAAGCATAGTTCAAGTTATTAATGTTTCCTCCTCCAATCTCAAGGAGCTCTGGTAGAATAGCGGTTACAAATCAGGCTGCGAACCGCAAGGTCAGCAGTTTGAAACTACCAGCTGTTCCGCAGGTGAAAGATGAAGCTTTCTGCTCCCGTAAAGATTTACAGCCTTGGAAACCCTGTACAGGGTCACTGTGAGTCAGAACTGACTCTACGGCACATAATCAACCAACCAACCTCCAATCTTGATGCTACATTCTTCTGCATATAGTCCAGCTTCTTGGATTATTTATTCAGCATACAGACTAAATAAGCATGATGAAAGTATCCAACAATGATGTATACCTTTCCTGATTTTAAACTGTGCATTATTCATCACTCATGTGTCTGTTTGTCTTATTGTGGTGGCTTGCATATTGCACCCTGGAAGTTATGCTATCTGTATTTTAATTACTGGCAGGGTCATCAGGTTTCAACTGAACTTCCAGATGAAAATTAGGAAGAAGAAGAAGCAGACTACTTCTGAATGTTTAGTGACTAAAAACCTTATGAAAAGCAGTGGAACATTGTCAGATATAGTACTGGAAGATGAAAGCATTATAAATAGCATCAGAATATTGTCAGATACCATGCTAGAAGATAGCCTTCGCGTTGGAGGCATTCAAAATGCCACTGGGGACAAACAACCTTCTAAAAGTAGAGTTGACCATGATGGTGCGAATGGAGTAAAGTTTTTGGGACCTTCATTTGCTAATGGAGAACAACTCAAAATAAAGAGAAACAACTGTAAACATCTATTAATAACTGGAACAAGGAATATAAAAAGTATGAATCTAAGAAATTGGAAGTTGTAAATAAATGAAATGGAACACATAAAGATTGGTATTCTAGACATT
>NW_006408687.1:2827581-2846723 GCF_000296735.1 Chrysochloris asiatica | reverse complement strand
TGTGGGAATGGTACAGGACCAGGTATATTTTTGTTCTGTTGTGCACGGGTGTGTATGATTTGTCTCTCCTCATTCTTTTCCTCATTCCAAGAGTTGGCCTGATATCCTGGTCATCCCTGGCCTCCAAAGTCATGTCTTTGAGTGTTGGTCTCTGTTCCTATGACTTTTGGTGAGATACTTCTATTCCTTCCTGCCTGTTGTTTCTAACTTCTCCTGATGTGGTGACACTAATACATCTACTTTGGTGCTCTTTCTTACTGACGTACTGTACTGTGGTTTCATCTCTGCTGCTGCTATCATGCATTGGGGCAGGATATCTTAGGATTCAAGAATCTCTTTACATTTCTAATAAAGAAAAGGGGTCCTGCTTCTTTCAAACTACCCTCCTAGTTTCTATTAGCTTACTGCTCACTCCCTCCTCAGGGTGAAGCGAAGGTTCTGGGTCCCTAAAATGTGGCTATCTTCATCTCAGTCTTGTTCTCAATTAAAAAATATGTTACAGGGATTAATTTCTTAGTCGCTGGAGTCAACATGATTGAGCTTAAATTCCAACTCATTCACTTACCAGCTGTGTGAACTTGTACAAAGCTATTTGTTTTACCTGGGAGTTAGTTTACTCATCATAAATCATTATAATAGTACCAACCTCATAGAGCTGTGGTGGAATTTAAGTGAATAACATGTGTAAAGCTTCTAGAACACTATGCGAGTAATAGTTCTGAAGCTTAATGATTCTAAAAGAAATTATTTTCTCACATAGTGAACTTGAGTGCAATCAATAGTGAGTTACAAAAAGCACTTGAGTGACAACCAATGAGAACCCCATATGTTGAAGACTTTTCCAATATAGTTGATGTAAAATCGATGAATTTAGATACTATGAAACTGGCAGTCACATGGAGGAATAATCAAGGACTAAGCTCTGGTAGTGTAGTGGTTACGAATCGGGCTGCAAACCTTAAGGCCAGCAGTTCGAAACTACCAGGCGCTCCGCGGGAGAAAGATGAGGTGTTCTGCTCCCGTAAAGATTTACAGCCTCGGAAACCCTGTACAGTGTCGCTATGGGTCGGAACCGACTCAACGGCACTTAGCAACAACAACAAATACAATTTTTTAAAAAGTCAAGAAAAAATTATTATACAGATCGATCAGGTTTATTAATAGCAATATTATGGTTTAAATAACTCAAAAATAATCGCGTATTATAATTTTGTTGTTAAGTGCCATAGAGTTGATTCCGACCCATAGTGACCCTTTGTAGGGTTTCCAAGGAGTAGCTGGTGAGCTTGAATCACTGACCTTGCAGTTCAAATGGCTTTACAGTCTGAAGCATTAGCCCATAGTGCCACACCAGTTTTGCATTCTTTTCACTAAAGAGAGCCCCCCAAATCTTTACGCACCACCACCAGCACACCTCCTCCCATCCCCAAAATCTGAAATTATCCCTGCACTGTTGTTAATCGTTTTTAAAAATAAAAAAAACAGGATTCTTAGAGAATTGTGTGCACTTTGTGGGTTTTATAAAATAGAGATGCATTTTTAATACAACTTTAGACAGTTTATATATCCTCTTAATGTCCATGGCTGAGAACCCCTGGTTTTGGAGGAAGAAACAGCTGAGTTCAGCATTGTAGGACAAAAATACAACACAATGGAAGTCCTTAATTTTCTCAAAGCCTTTTTCAGCTTACTTAAAGCTTTTTTCACCTTCTTCTTAAAGCCTTATTCAGTTCAAAGTTTTTTCACCTCACTTCTTCTGGTTTTCATGCAGTCGTACCTTTTCTATGGTTTCAGACAATAATTGAATCTTTGGAGGCCTGATGCCTTGGCAAAGATGAAGAGAGACTGAAGGACTCTTACCTTGTAATCTTTCTCTAAAGCAAACATTCTTCAAAAGAAATGTCACACCCATGAGTGGTAAAAAGAGAGGAATTTTTTCCTATTGCCAACTATTTCATATAAGCAAGTGGTTTCCCACATGCTTCCATAGCAACTTATGTTTACACCTAACTCACTGATGACACCATGCAATGATGTCTGATTGTTTGTCTCTGTCTAAAACTATGAGGTATTTGTGAACAGGGACAGGTTTAGTTACCATTGTAATTCAAGTTCTGGGACACAGTAGTTGAAGTTGTTGTAGTTGTTATGTGTCATGGAGTCGGTCTCGACTCATAGAGACCCTGTACAGGGTTTCCAAGTCTGTAAATCTTTACGGGAGCAGAACGCCTCATCTTTCTCCCGTGGAACAGCTGGTAGTTTCGAACTGCTGACCTTGTGGTTTGCAGCCCGATTCGTAAGGGCTTACTAAATGATTATTGAATGAACGGACTCCTGGTGTGGTTCTGTAGGATCAGCATTGAACTGTGAACCACAAGGTTGGCAGTTCAAATCCAGAAGCTGCTCCTTGGAAATCCTATATAGGGTCACTTTGAGTCGGAGCAAAATCGATGGCACTTAACAACAAAATTGAGTGAACACATGATTAAGAGAATGATGAGAATAAAGTTTTCTTGGCTACTTTTTATACTTGTTGAATAGACTCCACAGAACCAAATAAATTTCCTCAACATATCATTAACCACAAAGCATTCTGTAGTACAGTTCATGTTTCTAAGAAGACTTATTCTCTTTTTAGCTTAAAAAACATATCTAATTAATATAAAGTGGTTGGAAAAAACTGAGATAGTTCTATGAATAGTCAAAATCTTTGAGTTTGAAACTAAAAGGTTTATACCACTTATATTTTTTGTTACATTTACTCTACTTTTTCTTAGTGCATTAAAAATTTTAATACTTATAAGCATTTTTGACACATTTAAGAGATTGATACTGTGAATGGTACACACTGTAATGCACATGGATTCCTGCAGCAAAAATGTCAACTTGAAATGAAAAGACTTGGGCAACTTGGGCTCCCACTCAGTTGGGTTCACAGCCAGATTAAGAGAACCATAATGACTGATGGTATGCATTTGCCCTTGGCAGAGTTCAGGGCATGATTTGAAGTGACTTCCCAGAATAGGCTCCATTTGTGGAACTGACCAGAGTCCAAGTCTTTATCATCTAATGTCTTTTCATACTTTGTCCTCATAGGCACTTTAGGAGTCAGTTACAGCCAGTTGAGAGTGATTCAAATGTCCTGGCTCTTGGGTTCATTTGTTCTTTTATAAGGTTTCTTTGAACTCACATGAGTGTGTGTGTATGCTACCTAATGGTTAGACTAATGCTTGGACTCTGCACCTAGATTTGGGCAAATTATGAAATATCTTGGGGCCTCAATGTCCTCCATAGAAACAATAAATAGAAACTTAAGATCTCACAGAGTTGTTGTGAGGATCGACTGTGTTCATGTATACAAAGCACTTGGAACATTGTCTGACGACTAAGTGCTATGTAAGTGTTAGCTATTTTTATCATACTGCATCACTATAGCATTCCATTCTCTTTATGTTATGCATAATATGGGGTTTTTTACTTTTAATTGTTTTAGTCTTAACTGGAGCAGCAAAGGGAAAATGCCTAAGTGGAAAAGGACACTGCATGACTTGTTCTTTAAATTATTTTAGTTTTGCAATAAAGGAAGTGATGTGATGGTACCTAACAACAACAACAATAACAACAACAATGAGAGGAAGGTGGGTGAAACTAAGCAGAAACTCCCCAGTGGAGACTTTAGGATTTACTGGCACACATATTGAGAGCCCTATTCTTTGCTGCAGATCTACTCAGTCACTTGGCAGAAGACTGAAACTGAAAGAACAGACTAAAGGACATTAGAAAATGTATATGGGATTTTCATATAAATAACAAGGGGTATATGTTTTTTAAAGTATTCAATAGTCCCAAAAACTAATAAGTAGAAACAGTATTCTAGCTTATAGCTGGAGACCTGAAGACAAAATGTCAGATTGTGATCAGGCAGTTCAAACTCATAGTGACCCTATTTACAAAAGAACAAAACACAGTCCAGTCCTGTGCTATCCTCACAATCATTGCTATGCTGGTTGCAGCCACTGTGTCAATTCATCTTACTGAAGATCTTTCTCTTTTTCACTGACCCTCTTCTTTATCAAGCATGATCACCTTCTCCAGGAAATGGTCCCAACTGATAATATGTCCAAAGTCCTTGAGATAGTCTTGCCTTTTTCACTTCTAAATAGCATTCTCACTCTACATTCTTCAAGACAGATTTGTTTGTTCTTCTGGAATTCCTTGGCTGTTTTACAAATCTTAGGCAACACCATAATTTAATTCTTCTTCAATATTCCTTATTTAATGACCATCGTTGCCATGAATGTGAGACGATTGAAAATACCATTACTTGGGCCAGTGACTTCTTACCCCTCAAAATGACGTCTTTGTTTTGTAGCATTTTTAAGATGTCATTTGCAGCAAATTTGACCAGTGCTATACATCATTTGATTTCTTAACTGATGTTTCCATGTGCATTGATTGTGGATTTAATATAAAATGGAAAGAGTGGTAAAATAAAAATAGCCTTCTGACAAAATTGTTCACACCTAGCTCACTACGCCACTTATCCTTACTTCTATCTTCTTAATTTACTATAAGCAGCATTTGGCTTGAATCACTTTCTTCTCTTGACTCCCAAACACTGTGTTCTCCTGGTCTTCCTTTTAGTGATACAGCCCTTTTTCTTTTTTCAGTATCCTTTGATGAATCATCCTCCTCCTTAGCTCAACTGTGCAGAACTTTGTACAAAGTCTCTTTATCCACTCTTATATTTTTTCCACTAATGATTTCATCTATTCCTAAAGATTTCGAGTCATAGAAATCAAAGATAGGGTCATTGAGTCAGAATGATGATCCAATGAAATGTGGAAATCATAAAACAAAATCATTAATATCATATGCAAGTAAAACTTTGAACGTAATTCAGAAACAGTTGCACCAGTACATTGACATGTAACTGTCAGAACCTCAAGTCAGATTCAGAAGAGAATGTGAAACTAGGAATATCATTGCTGACATCAGATGGATCTTGACTGAAAGTAGAGATATCGGTAAGATGTTCACTTGTACTTTTTTTGCTATGACTATGCAAAGGCATGGAGTCCTGGTATGGCACTGTGGGTTAATGCGTTGGACTACAAGCTTGGCAGTTCAAGCTCACTTAGTTACTCCTAGGAAAATCTATACAAGGTCACTATGGGTTGGAACCAACTTGATGGCACTTAACAGCAACAACATGCAAAGGCTGTGTGGATCATAACGAACTATGAATAATGTTTCAAAGAACGGTTATACCAGGACACTAAATTATGCTCATGAGGAGCCTGTGCTTAGACCAACAGACAGTTGGTAGAACAGAACAAAGGGTTACTTGTGGTGGTGTTGGTATAGGGTTTCTGAGGCTGTAAATCTTTATAGGAACAGAAAGCCTCATCTTTCTCCTGTGGAGCAGCTGATAGAGTAGAACTACTGACTTTGTAATTAGCAGCCCACTATGCTACCAGGGCTCCTAAGGGGATACTGTACAATTTAAAATCAGGAAATGGGCGCACCAGGAATGTATCCTTCCTCCATACTTAGTCAGTCTGTATGCTGAGCAAATAATCTGAGAAAACAGATTATGTGAAGAAGAAATGGGTATCAGGATCGGAGGAAGACTCATTAGCAATCTCTGATATGTAGATGATACAATCTTGCTTCCTGGAAGTGAAGAGGACTTGAAATACTTACTGATGAAGATTTAAGACTACAACCTTGAGTATGAATTATATTTCAATATAAAGGAAAAATTCTCACTACTGGATCAATACATAACATCATGATAAATGTAGAAAAGATTGAAGTTGTTAAAGATTTCATTTTGCTTTGATCCACAATCAACACTGAAGGAAGCTGCAGTCAAAAAATCAGGTGACTTGGCAAATCTCCTACAAATGACCACTTACAAGTGTTAAAGAGCAAAGCTGTCACTTTGAGGACTAAGGTGGTCCTGACCCAATCCACAGTATTTTCAATTACCTCCTATGCATGTGAAAGTTGCATAATGGAAAATAACTGATGTATTTGAGTTATGGTGTTGGTGAAGAATATTAAAAGCACCATGGACTACCAGAAGGACCAACACATCTGTCTTGGAATAATTACAACCAGAATGCTTCTTAGAAGTGAGGATGGCAAGACTTCGTTTCTCACACTTTGGTCATGTTATCAAGAGGAATCAGTTACTGGAGTAGGACCGCATGCTTAGTAAAATACATGATCAGCCCAAAAGAAGAATATCCCACCCCTCAGAAGCAGTGGAAACAACAATGACTTCAAGCATAACAAGAATTATGAAGATGGCGCAGAACCAGGCAGTGTTTCCTTCTGTTATGCATAGGGTCATTATGAGTAGGAACTGACTCAATGGGATTTACCAACAACAACCACTTCTCTGAGAGTCTCTGGGTAGGTACAAATGGGTTATGTGTTACTATCCTGGTCACACCACTGCCTTTGTCTTCTCTGACTCATGGTGCCATAAGGTACAACAGAATGAAAGGTTGTCTGGTTCTACAACATCATCATAATCACTGAACTGCTAACCACAAGGTCATCAGTTCAAACCCGCCAGTTGCTCCTTAGAAACCCTGGTGTTGCACTGTAAGAGAAGTGCTGGACCTCAAGGTCAGTTTGAACTGCAAGGTCGGTGGTTCAAACTCACCAGTTGCTCCTCAAAAACCCTATACAAGATCACTGAGTCAGTACCAATGCACTTAATGACAACAACACATTTATCTCTAAAGGGAATAATTGAGCCTAGAGTTCTAGACTTAAAACAAGCAAATGTATTTAACATTCCAAAACAGTGTCCTACACAATGCGGGCACTCAGCAAATATTGCATAGTCTTTCTACTTTGAGTTATTTGATTCTGCAGTTAGTTGGAGTCCTGGTGTGGTGCTGTGGGCTAATGCGCTGGACTGCAAAGTCGGTTTGAACCACAAAGTCTGTGGTTCAAGCACATCAGCCGTTACTTTGAAACCCTATACAGGGTCGCTATGGGTCGGAACTGACTTGATGACACCTAACAACAACAAAAATACAGTCATTTAGTCTTTTAAAAAGGGTCATTCAATCAATATCAACATGGTGTTTAAAAGACCATTTTTACTATAGTTTGTAATTAGCATAAAACTATCATTAATTTCCTAAAATTTATTCTTAATATTGCTTGAATGGTCTTCTTAAGTAAGTAGTTGGTCAGGCTGTTTTTGTAATTCACAGAACCGGGTTTAAGGGAAATTGGAAGATTAATGTATCCTTAAGTTACTGAACGTTTCTGCTTTGATTTTTCAGAAGCTCTCCAATTCACTTAACTATGCCTCTCAGGTTATAGTTATTGTTACTGTTGCTGTTCTTAGGAGCCATTGAGTGAGTTCTGACTCAGCTAGAACAAAACAAAACACTGCCAGGTCCTAGCAGCTTCACAATTGTTGTTATGTTTGAACCAGTTTTAATGCTGCAAAGTTAATTGTGGCAAGAAAAATACTAAATTCTCTAGTAGTAATTGGAAGTTGCTGTTGAGTCTTCTCTGAGTTATGACGACATAATGTACAACAGAGTGATATATTGTCTGGTCCTACACTATCATCACAACCATCGATATTGTCAAGTCCTTGGTTGTGGTCATTGTGTATTTTGATGGCCTTCTGTCTTAGAGCAGCATCACAGAATCTGCTTAACTTAAAAACAACAGAGGTTTGTGGAGGGATAAAGATGGACCTGGGAGACTTCCAGATTCACAGAGTGAAAAGGGCAGCTCTGCTGAACAATGAGGTAAAAGGGAAAAAAAAAAATTGTACAGCTGGAGCAGGAACTGAAAATTACAAAATCCTAATTGAAAGAAATACAATCACAGGAGCCAAATGTGGGATATCTAAAAGTGGGAATCTAACAGGGATAGATGGAGTCCAGGTGTAGCACTATAGGATAAGCACAGAACTATTAAATGCAAGGTCAGCAATTCAAATGAACCAATGGTTTCTCAGAAATGCTATACAGGTTCACTATGAGTCAGAATTGACTGTGCAGCACTTAACTTAAAATGGATTACATATGTGGAATTACATGTCTGATTGATGGTGGTGGTGGTTATGTGCTGCGGAGTCGGTTCCTACTCATAGAGACCCTGCATAGGATTTCCGAGGTTGTGAATCTTTACAGGAGCAGAACGCTTCATCTTTCTCGCATGGAACTGCTGCCCTTGAGGTTAGCAGCTCAACTTGTAACCACTACGCTACCAGAGATCCTTATGTATCTGATTAAAGGTATATAATTGCAAGCATCGCTGCTCTTCAGAACAGTAACAGGACAATGGTATAAAAATTGTTTTCTCAACATGTCTGTGCCTGGGTGGCCCACAGTAAAAATTTATTGATAATACTGTGTGCCAAGACCCTTTGGGAATAAGCTATCACATCTTGCATCTTTTTTTACCATAATGGAAAGTTGCCCTAGGACTAGATTGTGATCACCTGCAACTGCCAGACTCAAAGAAAAAGAATGTCAGCATCAAGGTTAGAGGAACTGCTGTTAGAAAAGGCAGCTTTTAAATTTCATCATGGATTCTGGACCCTCAACAAGACTTTAAAATGATATTACAGCTTTGTTTTCAGATTGCTGTATTTGCACACAACAAATGCCTCTGATATTTAAGCTCTCATACACTTCCCATTTATGGGGCTCATCTTCCAACATTACATAGGACAATATTCTGTGGTGATCCATCAACTTTGTACTTGCCAATTTTTGGAAGTAGATTACCAGAGCTTTCTTCATTATCTGTCTTAGTTTAGTAATGAGAGTATGAAGTACAGAAGATATATTTTTACCTGTGGATTGGATGCTGCTTTATGCATGGTTTTCATTTCCCACCACCGACTTTCTTTTCTCCGTGATGACTTGCGAAGAATGAGACTAGCCTCTCCTTCTTCCCATCGCTGATGGCAACTGATCTCTCAGCAGGTGAAAGAACTGATATATTTCAACAGTAATATGGGGACTTCTGCAAAAATATTTTCAGGAAAAATACACTTGTCAAGAGGAACATCTATATTGACATGGTGGCAGCAAAACTGAGCTCAGTCATAGCGGTTGTAGGGATGGCACAGGATGGGGTACTATGTCGTTCTGTTGTTCATGGGGTCACTGTGGGTCGGAATTTGCTGAAGGACACCTAACCACAGCATGTGATTTAAGAGCACTGGGGTGCAACAGTCAATGTGCTCAACTGCTAACGAAAAATGTTGGTGGTTAGAAACCACTAGACACTCCGCAGAAGAAAGATTTGACAGTTTGCTTCTATAAAGACTGTAGACTTGGAAAGCCCATGAGACAGACCTGTTCAGTCCTGCATGGTCCCTATGAGTTGCAATTGACTTGATGACAATGGATTTAATGAGCAATGGAAAAGATGTCCACATACGTACATACATTTATATACTTGGTTGTTGGTGGTGTTGTTTGTGTGTTGTTGGTTGTTATTGGTGCTGTTGTGTGCCACCGGGTTGGTGCCGGATCTTTGAGACCCTGTGCACTGCAGAATGGGGCACTGCCTGGTCCTGGGCCAACCTCATAATTGTTGCCACACTTGGGCCCATTGATGTTGCCACTGTGCTGGTCCATCTCACTGGGAATCTTCCTCTTTTTCTCTGAGCCTCGAACTTGCCAGATGTGATGTCCTTCTCAGGTGATTGGTCCGTCCTGAAAATATGTCTGAAGTGTGGAAGATGAGGTTTGGCCATCCTGGAGTGCTCTGGCTATACTTCTTCCTACACAGAAGAAGTACTTCATGTACTTTAAAGGACTCAGATTGTTCAATGCCATTTTGGCCTTTATTTTTATTCCCATTTCTTAATTGGATGTTGTTTTAATTGCATGAGAGTTGGTGTGTCAATAGTTATATTTAGAAATATAGCAGACTAGGTGTAATAAATAAAAAGGATTAAAAAAAATAATAAAAAAAGAGAGACATCAACACAACGGCTTAAAGATATGTAGGATTAACAACAACAAAATAACTTACTTATGGACAAAGACACATATTTTATTTTTGCCTCTTTTATGACCTGTTGTTAAGTGCCAAGGAGTCATTTCTGACTCATAATATAGGGTTTCCAAGGAGCAGCTGGTGGCTTTGAATCTCTGACCATGCAGTTAACCGTCCAGTATTTACCTTACAGTGCCACACCAGTCCTCCATTCTGTAGAAAAAAAATAATAAAAAAACTTCTATCAAAAGTGTTGAAACTTCTTTTAGTGCTGAAGTAATTCAATTCTGCCTCCCACTCCCACTGTTGTGGAGCTGATTCCAACTCATAATAACCACATAGGGCAGAGTAGAGCTGTCCATAGGCTTTCAGAAATGGTCAGTCTTTACAGGACCAAACAGCTTCATCATTTTCCCATGGAGTGGCTGGTGGGTTTGAACCACCAACTTAGAGGTTGGCAACTCATTGCTTATTCTGCCTTGTTGGTTGAAAAGGGAAATTGGCAACTCCAAATCGGTACAATAAAAATCAGAAGAAGAAACATTTGTAAATTGTTATTTTTAAAATACTGTAGAAAGTCTTACTGTTATTTTATGTTTTATTGTTGTATTCTTTAAAAATATTAATCCAGTTCTGAATTTTATGTCCTTGTTCTTTAAAGAAGACTTTATTTCCTTCATATGAACAATCAGATGTTAGCTGACTGATACCTTACATCCTACCATGCATGCTAGGTAGTTTCAGAAGCACTTTCATACATGTTATCTCACTTGACCCTTCTACCTGCCCTGTGGAGTTGGCAGGGAAGGTATCATTATCTTCACTTTGCAGATGAGAAAAGTGAAACTTCTAGAGCTTCAGTGCTTAACCAAGTCAAATAACTGGAAAGTAGTAAAGTCAGGCCTTGAACTTAAGTCTTTAGACTTCAAGACCAGCTCCTTAAACTGCTGAGCACTGAAAAGACATGTATTGCAATGATAAACCTTACTAGAACTTCGATAAGTTAAAATTTATTTACAATAAAGGAATTGAAATTATAAGCTAAAATGACAGCCCGGTAGAGTAGTTACTAGGTATAAGTGTTACAGTATGTAGTGGTTGGTGGTTGTGTGTTGTCAAATAGGTTCCTACTCATAGAGCCCTGCATAGGGTTTCCCAGCCTGTAAATTATGGGAGCAGAAAGCCTCATCTTTCTGTCACAGAATGCCTGGTAGATTTGAACTGCTGCCTTTTAGGCTAGCAGTGCAATGTGTAACCCACTACATTACCAGGGTTCTTTACAATATGTAGTATATGTCACATTCTGCTATGAAGCTACAGAATAGCACTGGACTGTTAACTGCAAAGTTGGCTGTTTAAACCTACCAGCTGCTCCTAAGAAACCCTATAGCAACATAATTCATCTGCAGTCAAAATCAAACTATTCAAATTCACTGATAAACTGAGCACATATAATTGTTGTCTGGACTAACATAATTGTTAGCTTATGCATATGTTTAAGTATATAGATTATCTTTGAGAATATAGATATTTAATTCTATAAACAATTTCCTTTTTACTTTTTGAGCTATCATCAGAATTTGAGTAATAACTATTAAATTGATGCTATGATTAAATGTTTACTTCTTTATGTAGGGATTTTTCACACTGGTTTCTGTATGGTGGTGGTGGTAGTGTGCTGTGCAGTTGGTTCCAACACATAGTGACTCTGTATATGTTTTCTGAGACTATAAATCTTTACAGGAGCAGAATTCCTCATCTTTATCCCATGGAACAGCTGGTAGTTTCAAACTGCTGACCTTGAGGTTAGCAGCCCAATGCATAACCACTACGTTACCAGAGCTCCTTGGTTTCTGTATAGGATCTATAATATACTCAACAGTATGTGACAAATAAGTTTAAATGTAAATTTTCAGTTTAAATGTAAAATTTCAGGGTTAAAAATTGTGAATTCAAGATATATTATCTCAGTCAATTAACCTAACTCTCAGTTTCTTAGCTGCAGAATAAAGATAATAATGTTGTTATTGGTGTTAGGTGCCATTGAGTCAGTACCGACTCATAGTGACCCTATGTATAACAGAATGAAACACTGCCTTTTCCTGGGCCAACCTCATAATTGTTGCTATAATAAAGCCCATTGTTGCTGCCCCTGCACCAATCCATCTCGCTAGGGGTCTTGCTCTTAATCACTGACCCTTCACTTTACCAAACATGATATCCTTCTCCAGTGACTGGAGAATGATATCTGAATTATGAGAGACAAAACCTGACCATCTGGCTTCTAAGGCATATTATAGCTGTACTTCTTCCAATAGGTACTTGTTTGTATTTGGCAGTCCATGGCACTTTCAGTAGTTTCCTCCAACACCACGACTCACATGCATCGATTCTTCCACAGCCTTCTTTGTTCACGATCCAACTTTCACATGCATATAAGGTTATTGCAAATACATGGTTTGGGTCAGGTGCACATTAAACCTCAAACTGACATCTTTGCTCTTCAACATTTTAAAGAGGTCTTGTGCCATAGATTTATGTTGTTTGGTTTCTTGCCTGCTGCTTCCAAGAGCATTAATTGTTGATCTGAGCAAAATGAAATCTTTGACAACTTCATTTTTTTCTCCATTGATATGGATGTTGTTTATTGGTCCAGTGGTGAGGATTTTTGTATTCTTTACATTGAGGTGCAACCCATACCTAAGGCTGTGGTCTTTGATCTTCATCAGTAAGTATTTTAAGTCTTCACTTTCAGCAAGCAAGGTTGTATCTATCATCTGCATATCATAGGTTGTTAATGAATCTTCCTACAATCCTGATGCCACATTTTCCAGGACTGGTAATTTGAAATAATTGAAAAAATTTTTCTTCATATGATAATAACATAATAGTAGTACACATATAATTTGACTGACCTAAAAATTAAATGGATTGATAATATGTAGTGTAGTTTCTGGCACACTATATGTATAAAATAAATATATGCTATTGTTTTGTTTCAAAAGTTTTTCTGTCTGTTTTTGGTTATATTATTGTCTTGGTGCTGAAGTCACACTGTAAACTATACTCAAAATTTAAATCCATTTTCATGGAAAAATTATCCCACCATTACAATTTGAGGACTTCTGGTGTGGCGATGCAGGTGAATGCGCTGGACTGCAAAGTCAGTTTGAACTGCAAGGTCAGCAGTTCCAGCTCACCAGTCGCTCCTTGGAAACCCAATACAGGGTTGCTATGGGTTGGAACTGACCCAACAGCATTTAACACCAACAAAAACATTACAATTTGAATAAATTTTATCCAAATTAATTAAAGCTGTGCTTAAAATTTTTATGGAAATTGATTTCTTCCAAATGATGATAGTGTGGAAGGCTGCTGGATTTCAGGTTGGAACTGACTCAACAGCACGTCACCACAATAACAGGCATTTATCTGGTCAGAAATCGTTTTTTTCTTTTTAAAATTTTCTTGCTATTTTCCTTAGTGATATATTATTGCGCCTGTTAGTACTCTGGATTCCCTTATACAAAGTGCAACTGTGATGGAGTTCTTTGTTTCTCATCATTTTATTTAAATATGTCAAATTTTCTTTTAAATGATATAGGAAAAGCTATAATTCTATCAAATATGATTACTTGTGATATGAAAACTAAGGAGCCTTAGTAGCATAGTGGGTTATGAGTTGGGCTGCTAACTGCAAGGTCAGCAGTTCGAATCCTCCAGTAGTTTCACATAAGAAAGATGAGGCTTTCTGCTCCTGTAAAATTTATAGCCTCAGAACCCTTATACAGGGTTGCTACAAGTCAGAATCCACTCCATAGACTGCAACTGCCCACCATCACCAATATGAGAACTGATAATGCAAGTATTTGTAAATTGAAACCTGAAGAGAAATGAAAACTTAGATTTCCTATAATTGTCTCTTCTAAAAACAATATCTGGAACAGTGTATACTTGATTTGCTTTAAATCTTGTGTGCCTCTGTGTGTGTATTTATGGGACAGAGAGAGAATTTGAATGTGTAAAATAAGAGAGTTTCCTAGAATTATTCAGCCACTCAATAAAATAAGTGTCATGGATAAAAGCTGGTAATTTGAAATAATTGAAACAGTTTTAAAACAACCATTATGATTAACTCAATAGAGAAGATTTATGTTTGATTATGTCAGAGTGATAAAAAAGATTGGCCATCATAGAAACAATGGAATCCTAAAAGGTGGTAATGAAAATGTTGAAGACACTGATGACTTAGACTTTTTGATGAAGTTAAAGTGCAGGTACCATAGGTATTATGAACTGAAGAAGTGGGAGAAGAGAAGATTGCAAGTAGAGAAAAGAATTTCATGTTGAAACTTTGTAGGTGGAGCAGTAATGAATGATGTAGAAGACAACACATGGTTATATGAGTGGGTTATAGACTTTGTCTCTCATACTTCGGACATGTTGCCATGAGGTACCAGTAACTTGAGAAGGATATCATGTTTGGTAAAATGGAGGGTCAGAGAAAAAGAGGAACACCTCTAATAAAAGTGATGGGCTGAGGCGTAGCAAAGATTGTGAGGTTGGTCCATGACCAGGCAATGTTTTGTTCTGTTGTACATAGGGTTGCTACGAGTCAGTACTCACTCCATGGCACCTAACAATGTCAACAACAACAGATAACAGATAGTAGATTAAATAGTGATGGAGAAGTGGGTTGGAGTGATACATGTATTATAGATAGTTATTAAAAACAGATATTGACAGAGAAGAGATAATCAAGGTGAATTTCTAGATTTGTATTGCTATTTATTAAGATAAGATGACTGGAGAAAAAACAAATTGGAAGATCACGAATTCACTTTTTAACACATGAATGTTTTAAAAAATACAATTAAATATGCCAATTATTGTTGTGGTTAGGTTTCATTGAGTCAGTTCCAACTTATAGTGACTCTACATACAACAGAATGAAATACTGCTCAGTCCTGCACCATCCTCACAATCATTCCTCTACTTGCAGCCACTGTGTCAGTCACCTTAATAAGGGTCTGTGAAAAAGAAGAAGACCCTTAATGACCTTTCTCTAGGTTCTTTTTGATAATGTGCCCAAAGTGAGAGGAAGTTTAGATATCCTTATGTCTAAGGAGTATTAGTCTTTATTCAGAGAAGAATAAAGAAGACTGTAGAAGATTGATGCGTTTGAGTTATGGTGTTGGCGAAGAATATTAAAAGTACCATGGACTGCCAAAAGAACAAACCAATCTGTGTTGGAAGAAGTACAGCCAGAGTGCTCCTTGAAGCCAGGATGACCAAACTTCATCTCTCATACTTCAGATTTATTGTCAGGAGGGACCAATCACTGGAGAAGGGTATCCTGTTTGGTAAAATGGAGGGCCAGAGAAAAAGAGGAATACCACCATAGAGATGGATTGGCAAAGTGGCAGCATCAATGGACTCAAGTGTGGCTATACTGTGAGGTTGGCCCAGGACCGGGTAGTGTTTCATTCTGTTGTGGATAGGGTTGCTGTGAGTCGGTACCCATTCCATGGCACCTAAAGGAGCATTCTGGCTGTACTTCTTCCTACACAGATTTGTTTGTTATTCTGGCAGTCATGATATATTAAATATCCTTCACCAGCACAGGAATTCAAATGCATCAATTCTTCTTTGGTCTTCCTTACTCATTATCCAGCTTTCACATGCTTATTGAAAATACCATGGCTTGAATCCGGAAAAATAATGATTTCTTATGTCAGAATATAGGCCTGAGCATCCTATGTAACTGTAAATCTTATAATTTAATTAATATGTAAAACCATGAATTCAACACCCCCCCCCCATTGTCACTGAGTTGATTCTGATTCATGTTGTTATTGTTGCTAGGTGTCCTTGAGTAGGTTAACAATCCTATGCACGAGAGAAACACTGCCTTGTCCTTCACGATCCTCATAATTGTTTTTATGTTTGAGCTAAATTTTGCTGCCACTGTATTAATTATTTCATTGGGGGGAGGCTCCTCTCTTTTGTTGACCCTCAAATTTACCAAGCATGATGTCCTCCAGGGACTGATCCTTCCTGACAATATGTCCAAAATACAAGAGACGAAGTATCCCCATCCTAGCTTCTGAGAAGCATTTTGATTGTACTTCTTTCAACACAGATTTGTTGGTTCTTCTGTCAGTCCTTGGTACTTTCCATATTATTTCCCAACACCATAATTCAAATGTAGTGATTCTTCTATAGTCTTCTGTTTCATTGTCCAACTTTCATGTGCGTATGAGGTGACTGAAACTACCATGGCTTGGATCTGGTACAACTTAGTCCTCAGACTGACATTTTTGCTCTCTCAGAAAAGTTACTTAAAATTGCTGAGCTTATTGAATTTGAATTTGAGTCCCTGAAACTTCAATGCCCTTTGCTTTACCCAGCACCATATTGCCTCCTAGTAACTATGCTAAATTGTTCCATATTACATTTTGTTGTTAGGTGCCTTGAAGTCAGTTCTGATTCATAGTGACCCTATGCACAACAGAAAGAAACATGGCCCATTCTTGCTCCATCGTCACAGTTGTTATTTTTTAGACCATTGTTGCTGTCACTGTGTCATTCTATTTCATTGGGGGTCTTCTTCTTTTCCACTAATCCTCCACTTTACCAAGCATAATGTCTTTCTCTTGGAACTGATTCCTCCAGACAATGTGTCCAAGGTGCAAGTGACAAAGTCTTAAACATCCTAGTTTCTAAGGAGCATTCTTGCTGTACTTCAACCAAGACAGATTTGTTTGTTCTTCTGGTAGCCTGTGCTACTTTCAATATTCTTCACCAACACCATATTTGAAATGCATCGATTCTTCTATTGTCTTCCTTATTCATTGCCCAACTTACATTTCAGGGGATTAAAAACATAAGTTGTAAGCATTATTGCAAGCCTCTTACACAAATCAAGAACATATTTATTTTCTTTGATAATTCACGAAACCACAGTTTCAGTGTTTTGTCTTTAACAGATTACACCATTTTTCTGGAAGGGTGCCTATGCCTATGCTTCCCCACTTTCACCTCACCAACTTTTTGCAATCCTCCTTGTTCCCACTAGTCACTTCCTGAAGAGGCCAATCTGGATCCCAGAAACTGCCTTTCATATTATCAATCCATTTAATTTTTAGGTTAACCAAATTATATATGGACTATTATGAAATCCCTTTCTTACTCTTAAAACATTCTGTGTCTTTACATACTAGCCTTCATTCCCTGTACTCAGTGCTCACTCTAGACTGAACATCAATGAGCACAGAAACCATTGCTTGCTTATATATCCCAACAGCCAGAAGAGGTATAACTAAGCATTCAAAATTGTGGAAACTTCTACAAATTGCCTAAAATATATGGCCCTTATGTATTCCATATTGTGTGTTTCTATATTGTAGAATAATATTCAACACGAGAATAATGACAGGTCTGTAGTAGTGTGAAAACATTAATAGATAAAAGAAAAATCCGCCAATGTGAACAGAAATAGTTGCAAGATGAATCCATATTTTTTAGCAAGCTTATGAAGCACTGCCCCATTTCACTTTGTTTTGCTTATCTTTTTATGTTCCAAAGAACTTTTAACAGTGGAGTTGGTGGTTTGCATCAATTTCTACTAGAGACAGGCAACAAGACCTCCTTTTCCCTTTTTTCCTTCTTTGCTATGCTTCTCATGACCAAAAGATGGCGATATGTTTGAGCACATAAACTTTTTTTCCTAGTCTGAGAGAACAAGCCAAGTGAATGGCTATCATCCTAATGAGTTGACCTGGCTTTGCAAAAGTCTGATGTTTCAGTGGTTGTCCAAACAAAATCCATGGTTCTACAAGAGAAAGGTACATGACTTCCAGATTCATTATCAGCTTTTGTTCAGAAAAGAAATATAAAATTTATGTTGTGTTATAAACAAATGAGTAGGTAAACTTGTGTCATAAATGAAAGAAAAAACAGGTTACTTGATACCAAAAATAGAAATATTATTGATCTCAAGTTCCAATATCAATGCTATGATCATTTCACCTACTGGTCACACAAGGAGAACTACTGCCTTCAGTCAATAATCAGTCAAAGCATGTCACCTAAGAACTTTACTGAATTTTATGTGAAGTTAGGATAGAGTTAAGATAGAGTTTTGTCATAAATGAGTTGAGAGTATCCTTGGTACCTTCTCCTCTACCCTTTTAAAACCTGTCTTTTCCTTTTAAAGCTGCATGGCATTGCAAGGTAAGCACTGAAATGTTAATCATAAAGTCTGTGGTGCAAACTGACCAGTAGCTCCATGGGAGAAAGATGAGGTTGTCTTCTCTTCCAAAGGTTTACTGTCTTGGAAATCCTATAGGGTAACACAATGTCAGTGGGTTTGCATTATGGTTTTGAGTCCATGAAACTAGATATCTAGGGCTTCCTGGGCTCTCTGCCAGTGTGATCTCCTCTAGCAAATGCTCAGGTTCTAATTCAGCCATTTACTCTGCCCATCTTTGAGATTTCTATCTAGGAGATGGGACTCCTAATGTCTTGCTGTAGGACAAGCACTGGTGTGCTAACTTCAAGGTGGGTAATTCAAACCCACCAGATTCCAGAGTCACTGAGTCAGAACCAACTAGATGGCACTAAACAACAGAGACAATATATAGGATCCTTAGTGGCACAGAAGTTAAGCATTCAGCTGTTAATGGAAAAGTAGACTGCTTCAAGGAAGAAACATGTGGCAGTCTGCTTCCATAAAGTAGTTGTTAAGTGCCATCAAGTAGGTACCAACTCACAGCAACCTTATGCACAACAGAATGAAACACTGCCCAGCCCTGGGCCTTCCTCACAATTGCTGCCACGCTCAAGCCCATTGATGCTGCCATTTTGCCAGTCCATCTCGCTGGGTGGCTTCCTCCTTTTCTATGACCCTACAGCTTACTAAACATGATTTCCTTCTCCCTCCTGTCAATATGTCCGAAGTATGAGAGATGAAGGTTGGCCATCCTGGCCTCCAAGGAGCACTCTGGCTGCATTTCTTCCAACACAGATCTGTTGGTTCTTTTGGCAGCCCATAGTACTGTCAATATTCTCCTCCAACACCATAACTCAAATGCATCAATTCTTCTATAATCTTCCTTATTCACTGTCCAGCTTTC
>NW_006408687.1:2826134-2827216 GCF_000296735.1 Chrysochloris asiatica | reverse complement strand
AAGGTTGTATCATCTGCATATCACAGGTTGTTAATGAGGCTTCCTCCAATCCTGATGTCACGTTTTTCATTATATAACCCAGCTTCTCAAATTATTTGCTCATATACAGGTTGAATAAGTATGGTGAAAGAACACAACCTTGTCGCACACCTTTCCCAATTTTAAAACATTCAGCGATCCCATGTTCTATTCGAACAATTGCCTCTTGGTCCATATACAAATTCCTCATGAGCACAATTAAGTGTTCTGGAATACTCGTATTTCACAATGTTGTCCTAGCTTGTCATGATCCACACAATTGAAAGCCTTTGAGTAGTCAATAAAGCACAAGTAAAGCATCTTTCTGGTATTCTCTGTTTTCAACGTACATCCATCTGACATCAGCAATGATATCTCTCATTCCACATCCTCTTCTGAATCCGGCTTGAACCTCTGGAAGTTCTCTGTCAATGTATGCTTGTAGCCATTTCTGTATTAACTTTAGTAAAACTCTACTCGTATGGGATATCAAAGAGATTGTTCGATAATCTCCACATTCCGTTGGGTCACCTCTGTTTGGAACGGGCACAAATACACATCTGTCTTCCAAATTTCTTGGCATAGATGAGTGAGTGCCTCCAGTGCCACTTCACTTTCTTGAAAGATTTCAATTTTTATTCCATCAATTTTACATCCATCATTTCTTTTCCTATTCCTTCAATGCACCTTGGACTTCTTTCTTCAGTTTCATTGGCTCTTGATCATATGCTACCTCTTGAAACTGTTGAACATCAACATCAACCATTTCCTTTTGGTACAGTGATTCTGTGTAGTCCTTCCATCTTCTTTTGTTGCTTTCTGCATCATTCAATAATTTGCCCAGAGAATCCTTCAATAACAACCGTTGAGGATTGAATTGTTTCTTCAGTTTCCCCGGCTTGAGAAATGCTAAGCGTGTTCTTCCCTTTTGGTTTTCTGACCCTAGATATTTGCACATTTTGATGTAATATTTGACTTCTTGAGCTGACCTTCGAAATTTGACTTCTTGAGTTTACCTTTAAAAATTTCTGTTCAGTTCTTGCACTGCCTCATTTCTTCCATTT
>NW_006408687.1:2818739-2824729 GCF_000296735.1 Chrysochloris asiatica | reverse complement strand
CAGAATTCTATCATGAAGGCCATGTTTTCCAACTAGTGATCCTTCCAACATGATTTCCTTTTTTTCCAATTTTCGCATTCCAAATAATGATTAATACATCTTGGTAAAAGAACTACAACCTTGGAAACCCTATATGGTAATTCAATTCTGTAGGGTAACTGGAGTTGTAATCACTCCATGACAACAAGTTTGGTTTGGTTTTAAGACTCTCCATTGCTATTTTCCAAGGATTGTCTCCTTGTTAGTTCTATTTGTATTTAGGGTCTAATCAATGACTAACTAATAATTGATAAGGGACAATGTATTTGTCATTCATTCATGTATTTACTATTCGTCACTCATGAATGGAGGAACCACATTCAGTGACAATGATACATGAGAATTACCACCACCACAAAGACCCCACCTGCAAGGTTCAAGTTGGAAAGACAGACAAACAACTAGAAGTAGTAATAGTTCAGACATATAATTGCTGGTACAGAGGAAAGTAGTTTGCAATAGTAGTGCATAGCGATTTTGTCACATTAAGAGGATCATAATCATCTTTTGTATGCTTAATTCATAGCATATTTACTGTACCATGACAGACATACAATAAATGGTTAGGCTTAAGATTTTAAAGATGAGATCTTGACACAAACTAATGAGGACTATATTTTAGGGAATCTCTTTCATCACTCCAGATCATGAAATGTTGGGAAGAGAAATCTCTACCTTACCTACTACAGTCTACCTTTGCCCATGATACTCACTGCCATAGAGTCAATTCTGACTCCTAGTGACCCTTTATGGGATTTCCAAGGCTATAAATCTGTACAGGAGCAGGCAGCCTCATCATTCTCCTATAGAGCTGTTGGTGGGTTTGAACCATCAATTTTGCAATTAGCAATCCAGTGCTTATCCTAAGCTCCACCAGAGTTCCTTCTGCCCATGATGAGAGGGCTGAAATAGAAATTGTGTGTTTACTCTTATTCTTTCTTATTTTAAGTTCTAAGGTGGAGAAGGGAGGAAGATTTATTAGACAATAGAGGGGTAAAAGAAACAAACAATAAAACTTGGGGAGTTGAAAAGAACTTCTGATGCTCAGCCTTATTCTTACTACTGTTCATACTAGGGTATGGGAGGTGTCTTTCCACCATGGGACTCTTGTCCCTAGCAGGGAATAGGTCTCATTTGTTTTGTTTGACTAATAAACATGACTCAGGCATCCATACCAGCAAGTATTTGTTTCCCTATAATTTATTATGCTATTGTTCAACCTTCAGAGCTTCTCATTTATGTGTAAAATATCGCTAAAGCAGCGAAATCACTTCTCTTAATCTCTGCCTTTAAAGATAAATGGGTCAACTACTTTGAGAATGTATATAATGTTTTTTGTGTGTGTGTGTGTGGGGGGGGTTAGCTTGTTTACACTCAACAGGCCAACACAATGTAAACAGCTGGGTAATTTGCCTATAAATGACCTGTAATCTCATATGCTGTATCTTTCTTGATGTTCCTTCCAGATTTTTTCTAAGTGTATCAACAAGATTCTTTTTCCTCCTTATGGTTTTGAATTCGGGCACATCAGGTACATCAGGAAACAGCACAGTGCAACCAAAGAGGAAAATCACCCAAGGGATGGGACCTTCATTACTGTGACTTCATGCCTGTAAACTGAGGATGAGCCAGTTCATCCGGAACAACAGGCGTGTGTCAGTCCCAGTTCCCTGGGAACAATAGCCTTCACTGTGCAGGCTGCCACGTGGGAAACTGGCTTGTTTTTGTTTTCCTTTATGTCATTTTGGGGGATAAAATATGGTTGCTTTTCTCTCTATTTGAATGCCACAGAGTCCGCTGGGAACTCTTGTTTCTTGGTTCCAAATATAGGTAAGTTATCCCAGAAATTGAAATCCAATGGCTTTTGTGAAACTCTGATTTTGATGGTGGCTGTTTCATACCCGAGGGCAGGAGGAGCAGGTTTTCTTATGGAAGAGGAGGCAGATTTCAGGAAGTTCCCAGAGTCATTTGACATTTCTCTCTTGAATGGGGAGGAGGAATGAGATAAATGAAGGGTGGCTGGGATGAAGCACCTTCCCAAGGCCAGGGTACCTCTCAGAGACATATGAAGGATCATTGAGAGTTCAAAGCCTTTGCTAATTTGTCTGCACAGGTCAGGCACATATATAATATAACTTTCCATCTTTAATTTGCCATTCTGTATTGAATTTTCTCATAACCTACTCCATAACACAATGGAAGTTTTAACACTAGGAAATGGAGTTTCATTACATTTTATTTTTGTATACATTGCATGGCTAGATATGGAGGAAAGCAGCCCCCTCTTATAAGTTCTGATGTGAAGTCTTCTATTCCCTTAATAGGAGTCCTGGTGTGGCGCTGTGGGTTAATGTGCCAGACTGCAAAGCTGTTTTAACTGCAAGGTTGGCGGTTCAAGTTTACCAGCTGCTCCTCAGAAACCCTATACAGGGTCTCTATGGGTCAGAATCAACTTGATGACACTTAACAACAACATTCCCTTAATTCGATAAATACACCTGCCCTTTTTCAGATAATAAGACCCAACTTTTGGCTTATTTGTGAGTTGTAAGAATTTGATAAATAGTATTAGATGAATTAGAGTTTCCAAGGAGCAGCTTGTGGGTTTGAACTACCAATCTTACGGGAAAGAAGCAT
Organism: Chrysochloris asiatica; assembly: GCF_000296735.1. NCBI lineage: Eukaryota > Metazoa > Chordata > Mammalia > Afrosoricida > Chrysochloridae > Chrysochloris > Chrysochloris asiatica. The sequence goes on along the minus strand of NW_006408687.1, from coordinate 2,822,053 downwards.
TTGAAGTAAAAAAATAAGTGGTAGAAGAATTTATACAGTTCCTGAATTTTATGTAACTGTGAATATACAGAACCCCAATATGCACGTGCTTTTACAAATTGAAGTCTAATTTATTTATACTTATAGGACGTCCTGTTTCTTAAGGATAAGAGGAAAGATAATGGATTATATAGCTTTGACTGTGTAATAAAATGAAGCCGAGCACTTCAACATAAGACAAATTTTGTTTGCTTTGGCATTAAATCTCTAATGAAGTGTTATTTCCATTTATGGTTGTGCACCCAAACCACAGATACACATAGCACCTAACTCCTCCCTTCCATGTATGGGAGGTCACAAAAGAAGCAGGACTCCCTGTTAAAACTCCAGGTGGCCCAGATTAAGAATGCCCATAAAAGTATGAAGATATAAAACAGTGATTAGTATAGTACAAAACTGTACTAAATAATGGGGTAGAGACAGGACAACTAAGTAAATATTGTATATAATACTCCTACATTTTTCAAGGAGACCTAGTAATGTAATGGATTATGAGTTGAACTGCTAACCACAGGATTTGAATCTCCATGGAAGAAACATGAGAGTTTTTATTCCCATAAAGATTTACAGCCTCAGAAACCCTATACAGGGTCTTATGAGTTGGAGCAGATTTGGTGGTACACACCAACACCTACTTTTTTCAGCCTCCTTTGAAATTAAGAATGTGTATTGCTACCAAGAGTGTGCCACTCAGTACAGCTAGAATGCTTCTTAGAAGCAAGACTTCATCATCATGTAGTTTAGAGTATGCTACCAAGAGTGTGCCACTCAGTACAGCTAGAATGCTTCTTAGAAGCAAGACTTCATCATCATGTAGTTTAGACATGTTATCTGGAAGGACCAGTTCCTAGAGAAAGATATTGTGTTTGGTACAATGAAAGGTCAGCCAAAAAAAGGAAGACCCTCAATGAGATGGATTGATACAATGGAAGCAAAAATGAACTTGAACATAACAATTTTGAGGATGGTGCAGGACTGGACAGTGTTTTGTTCTGTTGGGCGTAAGGTTGCTCTGAGTCAAATTGACTTGAAGGCACCTAATAGCAACAACACTGCTACACATGGTGTTAACTATCTATATTGTATATTTCTTCCATGAGGATGGAAATGAAGGACTCCACAAAGGTGAAACTGCAGAATGATAGCAGCCTAAATCCTGGAGCAAGATAATTTCTTGGTTGCTATCAGCAGCCAATAAATTAAAGGAATATTTCCTTGGGGTGTGGCGTGCTCCCAACACAATGGACACGGGAAAAAGGTTCTCTCTCTCTCTCTCTCTCTTCTGAGAGTGGGGTTCTAGAGAAACAAATTCATAAGGATGAGTTTTCTAAATTGGTTTTCAAGTCTGACTAATTTTAAAGGCACAGATGTAGGGTGAAGGCATGTCTGACCTCCACTTCATAGGACTTGGCCTTAGATTGATTTTGAGTTTGGTCCATTTTCTCACTTGTGGAATCACAGAAAGTCAGATATGGTCCCTACTTGGTTTAAGCAGTTGGTGCTGTGAGCAGGAGTCATTGCTATGGCTTCAGACCTATGAAATTGTAAGGTTTTGTGGGATAAAGAATGAAGAGGCATGGGATAAAATATTTCAGCAGAAGTGACAACAGCAGCTTCTATAGTTTCCTGGAGCCAAAGTCAGTCTGGTTAAAACAGATAGCTGATCTGTAGCCTGGGCCTACTGGAATCCACCCTTCTAGTGGCCTGGTAGCTCTGGTAGCATAGTGGTTATGAGTTGGGCTGCCAACAGTAAGGTCAGCAGTTTGAAACTACCAGCGGTTCCATGGGAGAAAGATGAGGTGTTTTGCTCCCTGTACAGAGTCACTATGAGTTGGAACTGACTTCACAGTGGTACATAACAACAACAATAATAACAAGTGGCCTAAGGCATATGCATATGAAAGGGGTTCATCCAAGGGAGAAGAAATTATTGAATTTGAGGGTTTTAAAAGTAATCCTGAAGTCCTGGTGTGGTGCTGGACTGCAAAGTTAGTTTGAGCTGCAAGATTGGCAGTTCAAGCCCACCAAGCACTTCTCAGAAACCCTCTATAGGTTTGCTATGGGTCAGAAGTGACTCCATGGAACTTAACAACAACAACAAAAGGAGTCCTGATGTGGCACTGTGGGTTAATGCACTGGACTGCAAAGTTGTTTTGAAATCCAAGGTCAGTGGTTCAAACTCTCCATGGCACTGCATAACAACCACAACAACAACAACAACAAAGGTTTATGTGTTTGACTTCCTTGTGGATAGTGGTTTCTCTTGCTATTATTGTTAAACAGACATGCATGCGTCATTACAGAGAACTTGTAAGCCCTCCTTCAGCCTATGCTAGGTTTTTTGCTTTAAATCTTTGTAGAGTATGGGGCTTTTGATGGAATCTGAGCCCTAACCAGAACTTTCAGAGTTGGTACATTTACATTTGAAAAGACATGCAAACCAACCAAGAACTGCTGGGAGAACAGAAGATTCATGATTAAAATAGAGCATAGATAAAATGCAGACAGTTTGGCATTTTGAGTTTTGGAGACATCAAGGCTAGGGAAGTTGGTCCATCAAAGAAAACCCATCTTCTAGGGCTGAAAGTTAATGGCAACTGGTGAGCCATATGCTCACTGGTGACCACGTGGGGCTATGTGTGAGTGGAATTGGGGGAAACACAGCAATGAAGACACAGGCTGAGTTTGGACATGTTCTATGGGTACCTGTTGATCTTGAGCTAAGTGGAGTGGGAGGCTGGCTGGTTTGAAGTTTAAAAAGTTGTGTGAACTCCTGAGCCCACAAGTACTGACCTAGCCCATAGGAGCTGAGAGTGAAGTGGCCAGCTGGTGTGCAGTACAGAGAGGTGTGTGTGAACTCCCAAACTTGTAGCTGGTACCCATTTGACCTTGCAGGGATGGCTGATGTTCAGTTGACCAGAACCTGATTAGATGAAGATAAAGATAAAGATGTTGAATACTGGGAGTAAATGTCAAGTGCTATAGTTTGATAAACTAGACTTTTGCTTATGGATGAAGTTTCTTAAAATTCCAACTGGAATGGACGATTCTTCAGATCAAGGAACATGCTTGCATCCTTGGTACTAGGCTGATTCTTGTTGTTGTTGTTAAGTGCCGTTGAGTCAGTTCTGATTCATAGCAATCCTGTATAGGGTTTCCAAGGAGTGGACCTTGCAGTTCAAACCAACTTTGCAGTGCAGTACCTTGGGCAATTGAGACATTGACTATTAAAAATGGAGAGTTATAAAGGCATGAAGTAGATAACTTATAAACGT
>NW_006408687.1:2809376-2811014 GCF_000296735.1 Chrysochloris asiatica | reverse complement strand
AAATCAATACAGTGTCACTAACAACATCACTTAAGAACAGTAACAACAACAATCCACCAGTGGTGAGTCACTCACCCTGAAGTTAACAGCCCAATGTGTAACCCCCTACACCACCGGGGATAATTTGTTACTTATGATAACTTAAATGGCTAAAACTGGTTACTATAGAGTAATTCTGGTAAATATATGTGTCATAACACTCTAAAACATATTAATAAGTGTTTGGTAAATACAATGAATACATAAATTCTACAGTGAAATGAAACAATGTTCTGGGTTTCATATCTATGATATTTTATCTCTCAAATGTCATTAAAACTTTGACTGCAAAAGTCCATAGCCTGACTGTGGATGGAATAATTAACTATAATGCTCTAGTTTGCTTTGCTTAGTTCAACTGGTCAGAAGACAGTAACAGGAGAGGACAAGGATGTGGGTAGGATCTATGTGGACCAGTTCATTTACCTTGTACAGTCATAACAATGGTCATAGAAAGGGTCATATCCTTACAAAATAAAGTGAACATTTTAGGGGAAATCAAAGCTAATGCATCATCACAATTAGGAAATCACCATCAAGTTTATGTTTGGATCCTCAGTAGCATCATCCTTTCAAATAAAAGTACATTTCTCTCATTAGTCATAAGGTCAATATCAACACACTATTAATCACCAGTACACAACATTGTTTATCCAAAACAAATATTTAAACAAGCAATTTTGAGAGTTGAGTAATTGTAAATGAGCTGAAGATAGAGTGGGACTTTAAACATCTCAAGTTTTTTGGCTTTAAAAAAAAAGTATGTTTCTATAACTGACTCAGCTCCATAAAATGACTATTAAACACGACAGTGTTATTTAAGTGAATCAGGCAGGGCTTGAAAATTAACTTTGCCTCTTTCTAAGTGATCTTGGGCAAATTAGTCAAACTATCAGGAATTGTCACTTGAATACGGATAATAATTGTAGTTGTTGTGTTGTTAAGTGCCATTGAGTCAGTTACAATTCATAATGACCCTGGATAGAGATTTCAAGGAGCAGTGGATGGATTTGAGGCGTCAACCTTGGGGTTAGCAGTCCAGTGCTTATCCTACAGTGCCATTCCAAGACTCCAGGATGATAAGGATGTTGTTAGAATTGAGCAAGATAAATATTTTAAATGTTAAACATAGTGTGGATAGAGACAAAATGTTCAGTAGATCTTGTTGCTTTATTAGGTGCCATCAAGTTGGCTCCCACTCAAGCAACCCCATGCACAACAGAATGAAACACACCATCCTCTGCACCATCCTCACTGCCATCCATATACTTGACTTCATTGCTGCAAGTACAACTACAATGCTCCTTAGAAGTGAAAATGACTAGATTTGGCCTCAAGTACTTTGAACATGCGTTCAGGAGACACTAGTCACTGAAGAAGGACATCGTGCTTGGTAAAGAGTCAGTGAAAAGAGGAAGACTCTCAAAGAAATAGATTTACATAGTGACTGTAACGATGGTCTTCAAACATAACAATGATTGTGGGGATGTTGCACAACAATGCTGTGTTTTGTTCTGTTGTACATAGGGTTTTTATGAATCAGAACAAACTTGAGGGCACCTAACAACAACAACAACAAACTAAATTACCCAATGTGGC
>NW_006408687.1:2805092-2807261 GCF_000296735.1 Chrysochloris asiatica | reverse complement strand
CTCCTCAAGCTTCCTTTTGAAATTTTATATTCAATTCTTTTACCTTCTCATTTTTCCCCATTTGCATTAGCATCTCTACACTGGAAAGCAGGTTTCAGAATCTCTTCTTACATCCATTTTGCTTTTTTCTTGTATTCATAATGATCATTTGCTTTCTTCCTGTATGACGTTCTTGATGTCATGCCATAACTCTTCTGGTCTTTGGTCTTTAGTGTCTAATCCATCAAATCTGCTCTTCAGATGATCTATAAATTCAGGTGGAATATTTTCAAGGTCATGTTTTGGCTTTTGTGGACTTGTTTTAATTGTCTACAGCTTCAGCTTGAAGTTGCATATGTGCAATTAATAGTTTTTTCCCACAGTCTGCCCCTGCCTAGTTTTGAATGATGATATGGAGTTTTCTACTATTTACAAAGATATAGTCAATTTCATTTCTGTGTATTCCATATGGTGAGTTGTCTTTTATGCTTTTAAAAAGGTATTTGCAACAGATAAGTCATTGGTCTTGCAAAATTCTATCATATGATTTCCAGCATCATCATATTTTCCCAACTACTGATCCTTCCTCTTTGCCTCCAACCTTTGCATCCCAATTTCCAGTAATGATCAATACATCTTGATGGCATGTCTGATCAATTTCAGACTGAAGAAATTGGTAGAATTCTTCAATTTCATCATCACAGGCTTTAATGGTTGGTACATACATTTGAATAATAGTGGTATTAACTGGTCTTCCTGTATATGTATGGTTATTATCCTATCACAAACAGCATTGTACTTCAAGACAGATCTTGATATGTTCTTTGTGAGGAAGAATGCAACGCCATTCAACTTCAATTTGTCATTCCAGGCATAGTAAATCATGTGATTATCAGATTCAAAATGGTCAAAACCAGCCCATTTCAGCTCACTAATGCCTAGAATATCACTGTATATGCGTTCCATTTCATTTTGACAACTTCTGATTTTCCTAGATTCATACTTCATATATTCCATGTTCCAATTATGTACATATGTTTACAGTTGTTTCTCTTCATGTTGAGTTGTGCCCTATCAGTAAATGAAGGTTCCAAAGGCTTTACTCCATTATTTCATTATAGTTCACTCTACTATGAAGAGGTAGCTCTTCCCAGTCATATTTTGAGTGCTTTCCAGCTTGAGGGGCTCATATTCTGGCATTATATCTTACAATATTCTGGCACTCTTCATCATGTTTCAGTATTCAATATTCTGCTGCTGACAGTGTTCCACTACTATTCATAAGGTTTTCAGGGACTAAATATTTGGCAGCAATTTGTCTCTCCTTCTTCCTAGTTTGTCTTCATCTGGAAGCTCTGTTGAAATTTTTTGCTGTGGGTGACCCTGCAGGTATTTAAAATACCCGTGACTTAGCGTCCAGAATCACAGCAACATGCAATCACCCACAGTATGACAAATTGACTGACGAGTGGTGACGTACACTCAAAGAACTCATAAATGACCCAGAATTTCAACGGTGATTAGTGTGATTCTATAACAAGTGTACCTAACAGAATATTAACTCATTTTTTACTTAGGTTCACTGTTAGGTTCTTCTTCAACCCTTAGAACTTTCTTTGTTGCAGCACAATTGCTTATTTAATTATCTTTTTCCAACTAATTCTAAAGTTAGGGAGGCTAAGACTGTACCTACCTCATTCATTGCTGCCACACTGGCTCATAGCACAAATAAAGGCATTCAGTATACAGTTTTCAAGTGAAGGAATAAATTTTAAAGCACGTGATTACATGCTGTGTTATCATAGTTACTACAGAGTTACATTTTACCTTTAGTAAAATGCTTTGTTTAGCCATATGCTAAACAAAGCCACTTCATCCTTCTGTAAGTTCAAAGTTGAAGGTAGACATCAGTAATGTCAATAGGTAAGAAGTAAGCTAGTGATTAGAACAAATGGCTCAGTTTAATTAAAAAATATATATTTATGGAGTACAAACTATGTGTTAAGGACTATCTAGTCTTTGGAAGCATGAAAATAAATAATGACATTTTCTGTGTTATCTATAAGTTTATAATCAAAAGTCAAAGTCAGCCCAGAAGACATCAAGGCAAGTAGTCGGGTCCCCTCAGGGCAAACCCCCTTCTAACACTAAGACTCAATAGGAATACACTCTTTGATTGGTGACCACATT
>NW_006408687.1:2802366-2804319 GCF_000296735.1 Chrysochloris asiatica | reverse complement strand
CAAAGATGGAGGCAGAGATGATAGTGTGGAGAGATGGAGTGGCTGGGGACTCTGGACCCAGAGAGGGAGAGGAACTGTGTGCTGATGACTAGGGGACAGGCTTGCAGGATATATATACCCTTGGGTAGGTTGATGATGCATGGTGGGGATTGTAACCATGGCAATGAAACAATATGCAATAGGATGAATGTAAAGCTAATGTTCTCCCATGTAAACTATCACATAATTCACAATAAAACATTTTTTAAAAAGTCAAAATCAAAGGCATACATAAGTCTTTTCAAGTTAATATGCTAAGTATTATAGAAATATTTGCATCAAAATATTTATTGATTAAAATTAGTAGAGTCATTTAAGTATTTACAAAGGGAAAGATATTCTGGTAGAAATGACAACTGAACTAAATGTTGAAGTATGAAAATGAATTAATTAAATGAGTAAAAATAGAAGAAGACTTAGGGAACCATATGCATGGATACTTAGAACTACAAGACAGCCCAGTATTTTCATATAAATAGGTGATTTGCTTTTATTAGAACATGTAGGATTTGAGGTAGAAGGAAGGAAGTAGATATAAAAATATAAAAAGGTGTAAATGAAATAAGTAAATGCCTCACTTTTCTTTGTTTATTATGTATCCCATGACTAATAGTGATGTGATGAACATAGTGTTGTTCTTTCAGGAATGGCAGAGTGAGGAGGAAGTGGGTCCCAGTAAACTCTTCCCACCCACCACTCTATGGTCTTGATGAATTGCAGTGAATGTGTTCACATGTTCCCCCAAAGCACCCATCTCATCCAATGAAAAGAACTACACATACGATGTAAAATGCTGGGACAAAGAACCTAAAGTGAGCAAAGCCATGACTTGGGAGATGGAAGTGTGGGTGGTGATGAGCTGGAGTCATTAGGAGTGTTGGGATAGCTTTAGTGATGTGAGTAGAGATAGGAATCCAGATGAGGGAACTGTATCAGGGAGACTGACCATCAGATGCCTGGAGTGAAAACAAGCAGGCAGAACAGACATATGATGGACTAAGTGAAGTAGATGCTACCCTCAGAGAAGAAGCATTGTAGTATTTTGATGCTTTTAATTTTATTGAAGTTTGCTTTGTGACCTAACATATGGCCTATATGGAGAATGTTCCATATGCACTGGAAAAGGATGTATATTGTGCTATTGTTGGATGAGACTTCTGTGTATGTCTATGAGGTCAAATGGATTGATTGTGGTGTTTAGTTCCTCTGTCTTTGTTGAGTTTCTTTCTAATTGTTCAGCCCTTCATCAAAAGTGGTGTGTTGAAATCTTCTGTTATTGTATGGAGTCCTGGTGTGGTGCTGTAGGATAAGCATTGGAGTGCTAATTGCAAGATTGGCAGTTCAAAGCCACCAGCTACTCTTTGGAAACCCTATACAGGGTCACTATGAATTGGAACCCACTTAATGATGTATGACAACAATGTTATTGTACAGTTGTCTGTTTTATTCTTCAGTTCTATTAGAGTTTGATTTATGTATTTTGAGGCTGTTTTGTTGGGGCCATAGATATTTATTATAGCTATGCCCTCTTCTTCAATTGACCCCTTACTCATGATATAAGATCTTTCCTTGTACAATTATATTCATTGCAACTCTAGTCACAATAGCAAAAAGATAGACAGTCTAAATGTCCATCAACAGAAGAATGGTTAAACAAGTTTTGGTATATATAAACAGTAGAATAATATACAATATTGGATACTAATGAGGAATGTGGAAAACACCTCACAACATAGTTGAACCAGGAAAACATTATGCTGAATAGAATTAGTCAATCACAAAAGGGCAAATATTGTGTGAGGCCACTGTTGTAAAAGGTTAAGAAAAGGTGTTCTTGATAAAAGAAACGTTCTATGATGGTTACTGGGAGGAGGGGAAGGGGAAATTATTAATGGACTAGGGGGTAGACACTTG
>NW_006408687.1:2797273-2797869 GCF_000296735.1 Chrysochloris asiatica | reverse complement strand
GTAGAGAGATGATGAACCAAGGGCAAAACAGTTAGACATAGGACTTGTCTTTTTGCTTCTAATTGTCCTCATCTAACTTATAGGGCACCACTATCTCTTCCTAATGCTTGGAGGTTCATTCAAGGCCCTGATGAATTAATTATCCTAAAAATTTAGGAACATTTATACAAGTCTCTGGGAACTTGACTGAGATCCCTACTAGTCTCCATACTTTTTATACTGTAGCTGAAATAGGCAGTAAAAAGGAACAGAGAGCATGTGAACAAATGTTAAAAGAATGCATTTATTTGAAGTTTTATATATTATTTATGCTATACAATTGTATATCTATGTATTTAACTAGCATTTATTGGGTATAAGGAGAGTATACTGACAATGTAATATGAGGGGACTTCAAAAAGTCTGTGGAAAAATATGCTCACCATGGAATGATTAATCATTCAAAACCAAATGAGGAACATTTTCCTAAGTACAAAGCTAATAAGGGATGGGAAGGGGAGTGGAATGCAAAAAGTAACCGCAGGGAGGAAGCAGGATAACTGTTCCTGCAGGAATGGGCTTGCAATCATTGAGATGAAACAAAATATGTTGTTGTT
>NW_006408687.1:2784576-2796911 GCF_000296735.1 Chrysochloris asiatica | reverse complement strand
AGTCACTGGGCCTGGGGCTCAGGACCATTGTTCAGGGAGATGCCAAGATCAACTAGCAAAACAATCCACAAAGGAAGGTTCTAAGTTCTAGTCCTAATTGGTGAATGCCGATTAGAGTCTTAAATGCTAGTGAGCAGCCATCTAGGATACAACTATTGGTCTCTCACTACCCAGAGGAAAGAAGGGTGAAGAAAATTGAAGATGCATGGAAAAAATCAGTTCAATGTTCTAATGGACATCAGCCTCCACAACCCTGAGACCAGAAGACCTAGACGGTGCCTGGCCACAATTACCAACCACTCCAAAAGGGATCACATTAGAAGGTCCTGTAGAGTGGAGGAAAAATGTGGAAGAAAACTCAAAATCATAGAAAGAGAACAAACTTTTTTACTGACTATATAAAGATAGTGGAACCCCTCAATACTATGACCCTTAGTCATCCTTCAGGTTTAGAAGTGAACTCATTCCCATACCTCAATTGTCAGCCAAACAATGGTGGTGGCAGTGGTGGTGTGCTGTGGAGTTGGTTCCAACTCATAGTAAACCTGCATAGGATTTCTGAGGCTGTAAATCTTTATGGGAGCAGAAAGCCTCATCTTTCTTTCATGGAATAATTGGTAGTTTCAAACTTCTGATCTTGAGGTTAGCAGCCTGACTACTATCCATTATGCTACCAGAGCCAAACAATAAACAAGTCTATAAGAGAGATAATAATAACCTAGGGAGGTAAAATTCCTTAGAATAACCAACCATTTGAGAATACAAGGACATAATTTACCCAAGGACAAAGTTCATAAGGGTTAGGAAAGCAGAAGGAATAGAAGCAGAAAACAGAAGGAGAAAGTGGGATAAGTGACATTACATTGTAGGGATTGCAATCAATGACATGAAACAAAATGTGTGTGGATTGTTAAATGAAAATTGATGAAAAACTGATACGCTCTGTAAACCTAGTCACACAAAAATCAATTTCACCCAATTCACTGTAAAAATTAAAAAAAAAAAAAAAAAAAAAGGAACGAAAAGTTACCAATAGATCCTTTTACATCAAACAACACTCCATTTAAATCCCAGCTCTACCACTTCCTAATTCAGATTGTATCTGAGTCTCAGTTTGCTCATTGGGTCAGTTAGAGTTAAAAGTGATATTGGAGCCCTGGCAGCACAGTGATTAAGCACTCAGCTTTTACATGAAAGATCAGTCATTAAGACCCAACTGCTGCACTGCAGGAGAAAAATGTGGCCCCTGCTTCCATAAAGATTCCAAACCAAAGGGAAACTCATGCTGTGGAGTCAATTTTGACTCATAGCACCCCTATGTTAGATCTTTATTGGAGCAGAAAGCCTCATCATTCTCTCTTGGAGCAGCTGGTGGGTTTGAGTTGCTGACCTTCTGACAAGCAACCCAATGTCTAACCCGTAATTCCTTTGTTGGAGTAGTTCTGCTCTGAATTGACTGGATGACAATAGAGATTTTTGTTGTTATTTTAATGTTATCTTCTTAATTATCTAGTGCTGCTTTAAAAGAAATAATATAAATGAGTAGCTTTAACAAACAGAAATTTATTTTCCCAAAGTTTAGGAGGTTAGAAGTTGAGTTCAGGGTACCAACATTAAATCTCTCTGTTTCCTCTTGGGGAAAGTCCTTGTTTCTTTTCAGCCTCTGTTTCTGGCCTCCTTGTCAATCTTCATATGTCATGGCATCTAACTTCCCCCATTTCTATTTGTTTCTCTGTGACTAATCTGCTTGTTTACTATCTCAAAAATAATTAGCTTCAAACACACCTTGCACTGATAATGGGCTCATATAGGGGCATAAATTTAACTCTACAAAATGATCATGTCAAGATCACCTCAAAACCTGTTTTCTGTTCCTTCCCCCTGCTCCTGCTCTCCTGCTTTAGTTATGCGTACACTAGGAGGGAGCCTACTAGACTTCCTCCCACTATGCTGGTCAAAATCCCTTTGTTCCCCAGGAACTACCTCTCCTAGTTTCACATACCACCCTTAACTGCTGTTACACTTGTGAATACCTCATGCTATAAAAAGACTGTAGCCCCCACTAGACACAGCTGTGTGTCACTCTTTGTAGGTAAACCAAAGGTAAATTCCCTTGTCAGTAAACCATTTCCTTTATTCTCTTCTCTGTAATAAATTAATGTCTCTAGGAAGGAGTACTGGTCATTTTTTCAATCTCTCTGCACCTATGTACTCAAAAGGCTTTTATCCCTTCTGGGCCTGAAGCCCAACTGATCATTAACATAACAAAGAAAACCTAATCCAAATTGGGATTACATTCACAAGTGTAGGCATCAAGATTTGCAGTACCTATTTTATTGGGAAACAATTTATAACATTTATCATGATTCAGATAAAAAACTACATATGAAAAGGTTAGTACTGGGTATTCAACAGAGTAAAAAACCATGGCTAAAGAGCTGCAGCCTCCAAAACCCTGTGCAGGGTCACTATGAGTCGGAACCAACTCCATGGTACTTAACAACAACAATAACAATGATAATAAGGAGGAAGAAGATAAAGAAAGGATGACTGTTTCGTGCCCTGCCACAAGAAAGCAGAAAGGCAAATATAAAGAATGAAAAACAAGAAAGATTAGAATTGCAGGGAATGGAAAAGAACCATCAGTCAGTTATATATGGGATAGTCAAATTTCAGGCTTTGAAATTGGAATGGAGTATCCTATAGAGAGGGATAACATTTAAATTCTTTCCACTTTCAAGGTTGCTGATTGGATAATGGATGTACCTTTTTTACATCTCCTGCTGCCAATAGAACCTCTACCAAGTGTGTGTATTCTGTGTGCCTGTCCTATACAGCTACATAGCTATATGTATTGTGGTTGTTGTTAAATGTTGTCAAGTCAACTTCCAACTCATAGCAATCCAATGTGGCAGAACTATATGTGGGTCCTTCTTATTTAATCCTGTACTTGTTATTGTTGTTGTTGTTGTTATGTGCATTGAGTCAGTTCTGACTCATAGCAACCCTGTATAGGGTTTCTGAGAAGGAGCTGGTGGATTTGAACCTCTAACCTTGTGGTTAGCTGTCTAGTACCTATCCTATAGTGCCACACCAGGACTCTGTAGTTTTGAATTAGCTACTGTTGTTACAGCAGTTTCAGATTTGAGAGTGCCACAACAGCCCTAGGCCGGAGAGTAACACAGTACCTCTTGATCCATGGTCGAAGAAACCAAGGCCACTTGGAGAGGTGAAGCAGAGTTTCAGGTTTTATTAAGCCACCTGGCTCAGAGGAGCTAATTTCTCCAGATTCTGAGCCACAAATGAAGGACAACATGGGCTTATATGGGGTCAGAGTCGGGGAGGGGCTAGGGTGCTGACCTGTTTGAGGACAGGAGGGAAACCAGGGAGATTGGTCCCATTCAGTGACCTGATTAACATTCTAGCTTGTCTCCTGGGAGGGTTGGGAGGAAGGAGTGGGGGGGATTGGTCTTGCTCAGTAACCTGTTAGCATTCTAGCTTATCTCCTGGGTGGAGATGATTGGTCCTATTCAGTAACCTGATTAGCATTGGCAGTGAAGAGGCAGTTAATGTTTCTACCTTTTCCTGTTGACTGTAAAATGGCACCAGCTCATGCTGACCCCATGTAAAACAGGATTGAATCATTGTGATCCATATGTTTACAATAGTTGATTTTTCAGAAGTAAATCAATAGGCCTTTCTTTCTAGTCTGTCTTAGTCTGGAATATCTGTTTAACTCTGCTCACCATCATGTTGTTGTTATTGTTGTTAGGTGCTGTAAAGTTGGTTCCAACTGATAGCAACCCTGTATAGGGTTTCCCAAAGGAGCTCTGGTAGCATAGTGGTTACAAATCGGGCTGTGAACTGCAAGGTCAGCAGTTCGAAACTACCAGCTACTCCACAAGAGAAAGATGAGGCTTTCTGCTCCCGTAAAGATTTACTGCCTGGGAAACCCTGTACAGGGTCGCTATGAGTCGGAACCGACTCCATGGCACATAACAAAATAGGGTTTCCCAGGAGCTCACCATGATAGCAACACACAAGTATCCACTAGCAGACGAGTCATGGGTACCCATGAAGTATGTGCATTGGCCAAGAAACAAGTCCAGGTATCCTTCGTGGAAGGTAAGAATTCTACTACTGAGCTACTACTGCCCTTTTAGCCTAAGAAGGCTGTAATACAAACCATCTTTAATGCTATCTGGTTTGGATATGATAACTAAGTGCATTTTTTCATTTGACTGCATATCCTTCTTTTCTTCACCTGATTCAAAATAATAATGGGTCAAAACTTCGTATATTTCTGCAAGGAGCCAAGGTAGCATAGTGGATTACAAGCTGGGCTGCTAACTGCAAGCTCAGTAGTTCAAATCTGTTAAACACTCTATGGGAGAAAGATGAGGTTTTCTGCTCCTATAAAGATTTACAGCTTCAAGAATCCAGAGGGTGGCTATGAGTTGGAATTGACTCAAACTTAACAGTCACCACCACCACCTATTTCTGCTTTCACTGGATAATTAATGAAGAAATATTCTATCCATCTTTTTCTAGAAGAGAAAATACAATTTATGGACTTTGTGCATAACCCTAAAGTGATATGAGAACCCTTATCTGATCTTGTACCTTATTTGTATCGATGATTACACTGGTTCTGATATATGCAAACTAATGATGCATTTACGGATGTTTAATTATTATGTGGTAAGTAATGATGATTCACTCCTGTGCATATGTAAAACATATTAGATTGGTGGGTGCTGAATGGGAATAAACCTATAACGAATTTCCCTGCAGTGAAATTATTTACTGTTTTTGAATGTGATGAGGACTGCCTTTTCCAACTTTTGAATAATTGTACTCAGTCTTCAGGTAGAACCTGAGTGGAGCAAGGCTGTTGGCTAACAGTTCTCCTAAAAATGTTGAAATCTCCTATTAGAAACCATATAATGACATTGGTGTTGTTGTTAAGTGCTGTCGAGTCGGTTCTGACCCATAGCGACCCTATATAGAGTTTCTGAGGAGCAGCTGGTGAGCTTGAATCACCAACCTTTTGGTTCAAAGTGACTTTACAGTCCAATGCATTAACTGACAGTGTCAATTATTTAACATTTTAATAAAGACATGAAATTGGACACAGGATGGATTTGATCATCAGTGTCAGAGTGATTTTTTATGCTACTTCACAGCTGAGTAAAGTCACTTGTACAGAACTTCCAGATCCTTGTGCAGCTGCACAGAGACCCAAAGCTGTAGAGAATGGGGTTGGGGCAAAGAGAAACTCAGAGATTGAAGGCAGCCCTTCTTCTGGGTGTGAAACAAAGAATAGAATCACGTAGCATTCTTTTCTTTGGCATCAATCAGTTGTGAAATTAGTGACTATGGAATGTGACATATTCTATACGTGACTATGGAATGCTTGGAATAGGACTAGTTAGAACCATCATGTAATGTAGGCATGAAATGTTTGCTAGTTTTCTAAAAATCAGTATGAAAAAGAAACTAAAATATTTTATTAATATCTCCTAGCTCTGGTAGCGTAGTGGTTACGAATCGGGATGCGAACCTTAAGGTCAGCAGTTCGAAACTACCAGCCGCTCCGTGGGAGAAAGATGGGGCTTTCTACTCCCGTAAAGATTTATACTCTCGGAAACCCTGTACAGGGTCGCTATGGGTCGGAACCGACTCGACGGCACTTAACAACAACAACAACAACATATTGATTACATGGAAATGGATAATGTTTTTAAACAATTGGATTTAATGAACTATATATATTATTTAAAGGAATTCTACCTGTTTCTTTTTTACTTTTTAAAATAGCATAACTACTGTTGCTGTTGTTGTTGTTAAGTACTAAGCAGCCAGTTCTGGGCACTAGGTTTCCAAGGAGGACCTTGTGGGTTTGAGTTTCCAACCTTCCAGTTAGCATTCCAGTGCTTATTCTACAGCGTCACACCAGAACTCCTTGTAACTTTACATATATGTGGCTCTTGTGTTTAAACTGGACAACACTACTCTAAACATTTGTCTTGACGTGGATAAAATAATTATTCTCCTGAAATCATCTGGTTTCTTGTGGGTGTCCTTCCATGCAATGTTTATCAACATTTTTAGGACTTCCAATTAATTTCACTCAGTTTTTATGAAGGTTAAGAAAATAATGTAGCTATAAAAAGTCTAAAGCATTTATTTGCTTAAACACCCTTATTCTACCTGGGAAGTTGCATAATATACTTTTTTTTTTTTTTAACAAAAGATGAACAAATCCCAAATATTTTATGTAAATTATATAGATCATCAACCTATTGTTCTTCATGTGGGCATAAGAGGGAGTCTGAGAAAAGAAAATCTTATATATAACCTTCAGTTGCCTTTTAAGATGCCATCAGCCGTAAATTCTGGTATCAGAATACGTCTTCAAAATGATAGCAGAAATGACCACAGCTAGGTACACGAATTATAATTTCAGGAAATCAAAAATACAAAGGCTTAGTAATTATATTCTAAAACATAATGAAAATATTCATTCCTGAAAATATAAAATCAAAGATTTAACGTTTATAAAGCTACAAGCTCTCTGAGGTTGAGCTTGTTAAGAATAGCTGTGTACGACATCTCATGTAAGGAAAAGGTAAAGAACAATGAAGAATGATGTCAGTAGTGGTGACACGATATTTAGCATCTCTGAACCTCAATTTCGTATGTGTAAAATGGGGACTAGATCAACTTTTCAGGTATTTTGCTGTATGAACTACTCAGCAAAATAAACAATGGATATATTATTAATAATATTTAGTTAATTGCTCTTATAAAGGGGACTCTCAGCTTCTGACTCATATGGCAGAAATTTCCTTGAAAATTTAGTTCTCCATTTCCTGTGACATCCTATGACATATATTTTAGGGTTATTATACTTGTTCACTGACAAAATACAGAGCATTGGACCAAATATTGAAGGAGACTCAAAACTGAATCATTTTCAGATCTTACTCACAAAGAATTGATAGATTAGTAAGTAGAGAAAAGAAGACCACCACATGCATAGATATAATGCAAAGCAGATTGTACTAAACATCTTAATATCACTTTGGACACACAGACTAGGAAGTATTGGTGGGATGTACAGATGCATTTATTAGAGAGTTGAAAATGAGGGCTGGTCTCAACATAGCAGGCAAACTCTGAAGGTGGAGATCAGATAATCTATCCTCATGGATGGAATTATTAAAGGCATGTTAGTATATACATGGGTGTACTGCAAGAGACGGTTTTAAAGGGAAGGGAAAGAAAGGTGAATAACATAAGTGTTATTAACCATCTCTGTTAAAGAGAAGGAGGAGAAACAGAAGTAAAGATGAGGACCATGACGTACAAGAGCAAATAAAAAACTTGCTACTATAGTTCCAGTTCATACATGTACAGGTTTATTCTAAATAAAACATGCTCAGACATGTCTTTGTGATTAATAGATGGCTGCAGACAAGTTTTCTCGGTGGTATGCTTGTTTTAGTCTCCTTAAGATGTCTTCCAAATGTTAGTCCAATCAAAACAGTGGCTTCCCAGGGGATCTGCTGGACCTGTTTAACTCAAGGCAAAAAGGTCAGCTCAGAAAGTCATGGCAACTTTCGAGGGTGGAATTTCAAAGGACTCATCATGATAGATTTTTCTCAAAGCACAAAGGGTGACCATGGGCTCTAATTACAAAGAAGTTTTAAGAAAACTGGAAAACTGCATTGATGAGAAAAGGGCCGGAAACTTTGTGTTTGTGTCATGTAATTTTTTCCATTGGGACAATGCTCCTGCTCATTCTTTGAAGGGAGAAAGGGCTGTCCTCGGAGAATTTCATTGGGAAACCTTGCCCCATCCATGGTACAACCCTGATCTTACTGCTTCAGACTTCTTTTAATTCTCCAAACTCAAAACAACATTTAAAAGGAACACAATTTGAGTGTCCTGAAGATGCCAAAATTTGATGTGATGTGAACTGAAGAGTGATTAATTCTTTGGGGAATGGTTGGAAAAATGGATTTAATTTTTATTGTTTTTATATCCTCTTTCTCTCTTTTTCATCTACATTACAAATTTGTTGTCTCTGGCATCATGTTTTCCAAAGCTGCTCCTCCTTGGACTTCCTTTCGCAACACTTGCCTCTTACCCAGACCTGCAATCCACCCCCTTTTCCCTCTTTGTCCTCATTGACTAGGCCTCAAAATGTGCTAAAGTCCTAATTGCATGCTTTTCCAGACAGGAAGGTAGGACAAGAAGGCAGCGATGTCACTTGTTGTAACCCATCACAAACTGTACCACCCAAATTCCTTGACAAATTCCTGTTGTTGTTAATGCCACTGAGTCAGTTCTGACTTACAGCAACCCTGTATAAGGCTATCAAGGCTGCAAATCTTTGCAGACGCAGAAAGTAGCATCTTTGGGGTTCAAACTGCCAACCTTATGGTTCACAGTCCAATGATTATCCTACAGAGCCACTGTACTCCCAACAGCGCTACTAGTGCTATTTAATTAAAAAAAAAAATACTACTATTATATTAAATGGAGTAAGCAAGACAAATTTAAAGCCAAAAATTAACATTTAATTTATACCAATGTGAAGCAAAAATGTGTTCAGCACCATTCCCCTATTAAGTGGAAGGGTGCATGGTGAGTATCCATCTGCATATGTCAAAAATTAGAATTTGGAAAAGAAAACCAAACTTTTATTTTAAGCCAATTTGCTTTCTCAATTTGAGGGGAGATGTTTAATAAGGATTTTATGATAAACATTATTTTTAAGTTTGTTGGGATTTTTTGTATTTCTTCTACTTTTTAGGAACAATCCTGGTTACCTTTCTAAATGCAATTAACTAGTTTTCTCTATTTGTAGTTTACTGTGTACTCCTGATATGACTCTGTAGGATAAACACTGAACAGCTAACTCTAAGGTCGGTGGTTCAAACCTGTCAGCTGCTCTTCAGAAATCAACTGGGTCGCTATGAGTCGGAACCAACATGACAGCACTTAGCAACAGATAAGCATCAAACTTTTGTCCATTGGACAGTATCTCTAAAGCAGAGTCAGGACGTGGCAGTTGTTCTCTTCACAACTTAGAAAGAGGTGGCCTGTTTTCTCTCTTTCATACTCACTTCAGCAAGCGGTAATTTCAAGGAAAAGTCTATCATTGTATAATTCTTCATGAAAACCCTAATTTATAAATGTTTTGACCATTGTATGATTTTACTCAATGATTTCTGACACAAAAAGAAGGAAGAATTGACTGATGAAATATGTGGACATTAACACTGGGTTTTTGAAGTCTGAATAAGTTTGGCCATAAGGTTTCTTGGTGATAGGGTTATTATCTTGGTCATTGGAATGGTAAGTTACCTTGAGCCTAGCTGAATCTAAAGCACAAAAATCAAGACACTTCCCACTGCTCTGAAGCATTTCATTTTTCTAACTTGTGGTATTTAATAACATGCTGTTACCTGCTAATCGATATGTGACTAATGGAAAACAGATTATGGAGGACTTTATTGTTCTAGGATACATTTAGGATGCCAGAACAAGGACTATGTGATCTGAAAGCCAAAACCTAATAAAAAGTTATGGAACCAGCGCTATATGATTTAACTAAATGGTTTCAAAATATTCCATGTGTCATTTGCTAATTCCATTCAACAAAAATAAACAATATTCAATGTATATTGTGTGTATTATCTCTGTCTTCATGGATCATATAGTCTAGTAAGAGCGACAGATGCTAAACAAATACATAACTTTTTCTGTAATAGCACCTTGGAGAAATAATAGAATATACAATGATAAAGTGTGACAGGGGTCCTTAACAGAGACTGGAAGTGGGTGTTGTTACGAATGATGTTTCTGAGGAAGTAACCTTTAAACTGAGACTTGAAGAACAAGCAGCAGTTGGATAGGAAAAGGAAGACTAAGGAAAAGTGGCCCACAACTCAGTGAAGTATCTGAAGATGGGGAGACCTAGCTACCTTTGAGACTGCCAAAAGGCCCACGTGGCTGAGGGTAGTGAGCAAAAGAGGCTGAGGGCAGTTGGGGACCACTCACACAGTATCTCATAATGAGTGGTTCTAAGAAGACAAAAAACAAATTTCAAAACAATGCTGAGCAATGCTGGTCACAATAATAGCACTGAAAACAGCACAACTGCATATTTCATGTGTGCCAACCAAAAGATCTGTGGTTTACGTCCATCAGCCACTCCTTGGGAACCCTATACAGAGTTGCAATTAGTCAGAACTGACTTGATGGTACTTAACAACAACACACTACCCTGGAAATTTCAAATAGTAGTATTTCATTTAACTTTCATAATAAACTATATTGCTTCATTGTATTGATAAGGTGAAGATACTGGTTCATAGAGGATGAGCAACTTGAAACTTATATGGTCAACATATAATAAACCCATATTTGAGCCAAGGGTTTTTCATAAGTGTTCTGCACTTAATGTTTGCATAATATTTAAATAAGCTTACCACTACATTAATTAAGTATAATAATTGCTTCAATATCTTGTTGAATGACACTTGGCTACTAACTAAAAGGGTGGAAGGTCCAGGCCACCCAGAAGCAGGCACCTCAGAAGGAAAACATGGCAATCTAATTCCAAAAATCAACAACTGATAACCCTCCAAACCTATTCATCCTGGATTAAAAATACAGCTTTGTTTATTTTCAGTTTATGGGTGTAGCTGGGACTCAAATTATCTTTCTTGCACAGAAACATCTCAACAATCACATATGCAATTTGAAAAGTTTGGTCTCAGGAACAAACTTTTCCAGACATTGGGGTATTTGTTTACCCCTCAATACATATATGCCAATCAGTCATTTCTCATTTTCCAGAACTTTCATTATACACTTCAGCTACTCAAGTTAAGATTTTAAATACTGCATTTTATTTATCAGAAAAAATGCCATGTAGTTAATTTAGGAGAGAAAACAAAGGCAAATATTGACTATTTGGAGAATCAAATCAAAATGGACTGAAATGACTTCATGCAGTGTTGTTACTAATTGTTGTAAAGTCACTCTGGACTCATGACAGTGCCATTTATATCAAGACCCCAGTCTTCATATCCCTAAGTCTCTCGTAGACTGATTTTTGAGAGTAGATTTCCAGGCCTGACTTCTTACTCTGGAAGTTGCAATAAAACCTGTTCAGCATCATAACGTAACTCTGTCACTAAACCACCAGTGCTCCTTCTTGTTGTTATTGTTGTTAGGTACCATCTAGTCAGCTTTGACACATAGTGACCCTATGTCTGAGGGTGCTTCAGAAAGTTCATGTAAAAAGGAATTAAAAGGTTATAGACTTTTACCATGAACTTTTTGAAGTTCCCTAGTGCAACAAAACCAAACAGCACTGCCCTGTCATACACCCTCCCAACAATCATTGCTATGTTTGAGTCCATCATTGCAGCCATTGGTCAATTCATCTCATTGAAGGTGTTCCCAGTTTTTTGTTTTTTTAAATTACTCTTTTATTTAACAGGGATGATGTTTTTCTTCAAGGACTGTTTACTCTGATAACATGTCCAAAGTAAGAGGAAGTCTCACCACCCTAACTTCTAAGGAACATTCTGGCTATACCTCTTCCAAAACAGACTTGCTTGCTCTCCTGGCAATCCATGGTCATTTGAATATTCTTCACTAATACCATAATTCAAATATATCAATTCTTCTCAGATCTTCCTTATTCATTGTCCAGTTTTCACCTGCATATAAGGTGATTGAAAATACTATGGCTTCAGTTAGGGACACCTTAGTTCTCAAACTGATGTATTTGCTCATTAAGACTTTAAAGAGATCTTTTGTCCTAGATTTGCTTAACACAACACATCTTCTGGTTTATTCATCATTGCTTCCATTGGCATTATTTTGGATCTGAGTAAAATGAAAACATTAACAACTACAGTCTTTTTCTCATTTATCATGATAATTATTGGTCCAGTTGTAAGGATTTTTGCTTTCTTTACATTGAATTGTAATCCATATTGAAGCCACATTGAATTGTAATCCATATTGAAGACTTTGATCTTCATCAGTTAGTGCTTCAAGGTTTCTTTGCTTCTAGAAAGTAAGGTTCTATCATCTTTATATCTCAAGATATTAATGAATCTTCGTCTAATTCTGATGCCACTTTCTTCTTCATATAGTTCAGATTCTAAGATTATTTGCTCAGCATATAATCAACAATGGTGGAAGCAGTAGTCAAGAGATCAGACGACGTATTGCACTGGGCAAATCTGCTGCACAGGAACTTTTTAAAGTGTTGAAGAGCAAAGATGTCAGCTTGAGGATTA
>NW_006408687.1:2782610-2784221 GCF_000296735.1 Chrysochloris asiatica | reverse complement strand
TGTGCATGGGGTCACTATGAGTCGGTTCTGACTCAATGGCACCTGACAACAACAACAATAGATTAAATAAGTATGGTGAAAGGATATAACACTAGCACACATTTCCTGATTTTAAACTATGTGGTATCTTGTTCTCTTTGAAAAACAGCCTCTTAGTATATGTAAAAATTCTGCATAAGCATAGTTAAACATTCTAGAATTCCATTCTTCACAATGTTATCCATAATTTGTTATTATGCACAGAGTTAAATGTCTTTGCAGAGTCAATGAAATACAGGTAAGTGTCTTTTTGATATCCTTCTCTTTCAACCAAATCCATCTGATGTCGATTTGTTTGTGACTCATTGAGACCTTGTCTAGGATTTCTGATGAGCTGGTAAATTTGAACTGCTGATCTTGCAGTTCAAACAGACCTTGTAGTCCAGTGCATTATTCTTCAGCATCACACCAGAATTAATGATGCTGTTCAATAATTTTTGCATTCTGTTAGGTTACCTTTCTTTGGAATGAGCACAAAATGAATTTCTTCCCTGTTATTAGCCAGGAAGCTATATTCCAAACTTCTTGGCACAGCCCTGTGAGTACTTCCAGCACTGCGTTCATGTGTTAAAACGCTCAGTTGATATTCCATCAATTCCTGAAGTCTTGTTTTTCACCAGTGCCTGCAGTACTGCTTGGACTTCTTCCTTCAATACTGTGATAGTTAGGGTTCTGTGTCAATTGCCTAGATCAGGATTTCCATGGTTTAGTAATTGTTGTTGTTAGGTGCCATCGAGTTTGTACCGACTCATAGTGACCCTATGCATGACAGAACAAAACACTGCCCAGTCCTGGGCCAACCTCACAATTGTTGCTACGTTTGAGCTCACTGATTCTGCCACTGTGCCAGTCCATTTCACTGAGGCTCTTCCTCTTTTTCTCTGACCTTACACCTTACCAAACATGATATTCTTCTCCAGTGACTTGTCCCTTCTGACAATATGTCCAAAGAATGAGAGACTAAGTCTAGCCATCCTGGCTTCCAAAGAGCACTCTAACTGTACTTCATCCAACACAGATCTATTTGTTCTTTTGAAAGCCCATGATACTTTCAATATTCTCCTTCAACACCATAACTCTAATACATCAATCCTTCCAAGGTCTTCCTTATTCACTCTCCAACTTTCACATGCATATGAGGTTATTGAAACTACCATGGATCAGGTGCATATTAGTCTTCAAACTGACATATTTGCTCTTCAACAGTTTAAAAAGCTCTTGTGCTACAGATTTGCCTAATGCAATACGTTGCTTGATTTCTTGACTGCTGCTTCCATGAGTATTGATATAATCTGAGAAAAATGAACTCTTCTACAACTTCAATCTTTTCTCCATCGATAAGGATGTTGTTTATTGGTCCAGTGGTGAGGATTATTGTTTTCTTTACATTCAGATGCAATCCATATCAAAGGCTGTGCTGTTTGATCTTCATCAGTAAATATTTTAAGTCCTCTTCACTTTAAGCAAGCAAGGTTGTATCATCTGCATATCACAGTTTATTAATGAGTCTTCCTCCAATCCTGATGCCACGTTTTTCTTCATAGAACCCAGCTTCTCGTATTATTTGCTCAG
>NW_006408687.1:2780841-2781880 GCF_000296735.1 Chrysochloris asiatica | reverse complement strand
TGAGTTTCCAGATGAAGACAAACTAGAAAGTAGTAGAAATGAACTAATTCTGAATATTTAGTCACTGAAAACCTTGTGAATAGCATGAAACACTGTAAAATATACTCCTAGAAAATGAGCTCCTCAGTTGGAAGGTACTCAAAATGTGACTAGGGAAGAGCTGCCTCCTCAAAGTAGACTTCACCATGATGACGTGAATGGAGTAAAACCCTTGGGACCTTCATTTGCTGATGGGGCACAACTCAAAATGAAGAGAAACTGCTGTAAACAGTTTATAATTGAATCATGGAATGTATGAAGTATGAATTTAGGAAAATTGGGAACTGTCAAAAATGAAATAGAACTCATAAACATCAGTATCCTAGGCATGAGTATGCTGAAATGGACTGGTATTGGCTATTTTGAATCTCACAACCACATGGTTTACTATGCTGAGAATGACAAAGTGAAGAGAAATGGCATCGCATTCATTATCAGAAAGAAAATATCAAGATCTGTCTTGAGGTACAATGCTGTCTGTGATAGGATATTATCCATACTCCTATAGGGAAGACCAGTTAATACCACTATTATTCAAATTTATGTACCAACCACTAAAGTCAGTAAGGATGAAATTGAAGAATTCTACCAACTTCAGTCTGAAATTGATCAAATATACAATCAAAATGCATTGATAGTCACTGCCAATTGGAATGCAAAAGTTAGAATCAAAGAGGAAGGATCCTAGTTGGAAAATATGGCCTTGCTGATAGAAACGATGTTGAAATTCACATGATAGAATTCTGCAAAACCAATGATTAGTTCATTTCAAATACTTTCTTTAGACAGCATAAGAGACAATTATACACATGAACATCACCAGATGGAATACAGAGAAATCAAATTGACTACATCTGTGGAAAGAGAAGGTGGAAAAGCTCTACATTATCAGCCAAAGCCCATGGCAGATTGGGGAACAGACCATCAATTGCTCATATGCAAATTCAGACTGAAACTGAAGAAAATGAAACCAAGTCCACTAGAGCCAAAATATGACCTT
>NW_006408687.1:2751559-2761890 GCF_000296735.1 Chrysochloris asiatica | reverse complement strand
GAAAGCTGGACAGTGAATAAGGAAGATCGTAGAAGAATTGATGCCTTTGATTTGTGGTGTTGGAGGAGAATACTAAAAGTGCTATTGGCTGCCAAAAGAACCAATAGATCTGTTTTGGAAGAAGTGCAGCCTGAGTGCTCCTTGGAGGCCAGGATGGCTAAGCTTCGTCTCTCATACTTTGGACATATTGTTAGGAGGGAACAGTCACTGGAGAAGGATATCATGCTGGGTAAGATGGAGGGTCAGAGAAAAAGAGGAAGACCCTCAACGAGATGGATCAGCCATATGGCATCATTGATGGCGTCAAGTGATGTTGGCCCAGGATCGGACACTGTTTCATTCTGCTGTGCATGGGGTCGCTATGAGTCGGTTCCTACTCGATGGCACCTGACAACAACAACCTAAAGAACAAACCAATCTGTGTTGGAAGAAGTACAGCCATTAAAGAATGCTTCTTCTTAGCTAAGATAGCAGACTTTTTCTTTCCTACTTCAGACATATCAGGCAGGACCAGTCTCTGGAAAGGGACATCATGCTTGGTAAAGTGGAGAGTCAGTGAAGAAAAGGAAGACCCCCAATGGGATGCATTTTCACAGTGGCAGCAGAATGGGCTCGAGTTACAACAATTGTGATATTGACACAGGACCAGGCAGTGCTTCCGTCTGTTTTGCATAAGGTTGGTGTGTGTCAGTTCCAACTCAGCGGCATCGAACAGCAACAAGAACAGTGCCTGGAGAAAGACATCAAGCTTGACAAAATGATGGGTCAGCAAAAAAGAGGAACAGCCCCAATGGGATGGATTGGCATAGTGGTAGCAGCCATAGGCTCAAGCATAACAATGATTGTGAAGATGAGACAGGAGCAGCAGTGTTTCATTCTGTTGTGCATATGATCATTATAAGTTGGCCAACAACAACAGACAATTAGAAGTAACTAAAATTGTGCACAATCAGTTCTGGCATTCTTTAAGCTAGCTTGGATTACCACTCTTTGAAGGCATTCCCTAATGTATGCATAGAAAATGTCAACCTAGGTTGTACCATTTTTAATTTCAAAAACAATGTAAAATGTGTTCTTTTCTAATACTAAACCGATTGTTATTGTGTGGACCCTGATTCATGACAACCCCATGTGTATCAGAGTAAAATTGTGCTCCCTGTGGTTTTTAATGATTGATTTTATGGAACTAGATCACCAGGTGTTTTCTTCCAAGGTACTCTGAGTGAACCTCCAACCTTTCAAACAGCAATGTCCAATCATGTGCATCCTGAGAACTCCTGTCAGTACTACAGATTATTAGGCTTTTAAAAGATTACTAATTTGTTATAGCGTAGTGGTTATGAATCGGGCTGTGAACCACAAGGTCAGCAGTTCGAAACTACCAGCTGTTCCATGGGAGAAAGATGAGGCTTTCTGCTCCCATAAAGATTTACAGCCTCGGAAACCCTGTACAGGGTCGCTATGAGTCGGGACCTACTCCACGGCACATAACAACAACAAGTTTGGTATAGGAGTCCTGGTGTGGTGCTGTGGGTTAACGCACCAGACTGCAAAGCCATTTGAACTGCAAAGTCGGCAGTTCTAGCTCACCAGCCACTCCTTGGAAACCCTATACATGCTATGGGTCAAAAGTGACTTAACAGCACTTAACAACAACAACAGTTTGTTATAACACATGTTACCAGGTTTGACTTCTCACTAAGAGAGTCAGGAGCTACAGGCACTTGAAAATTCATGAAAAATGTCAAGGGGAAATAGAGATAAAAATCTTGAACAAGGAAAAGAATCTCCTATGTTTTCTGTATTGGTAAAACAGGATCTTCAATACTGAAGAAGCATATTCTTGCTACTATATATTTAGCCTTTTATCAGGTAATGTTTTCCCCATTTTTACTAGTCTAGAAAGTACATTTCCATTGCTACTCATAATGTTTTCAGCAGCTAATCTCTCAGAAGTAGACCATCTCTTCCTCTTTCCTAGTCTGTTTCAGTCTGTAAACTCTGCTGAAACCTGACCACCATAGGTGATCCTGCTGGTATTTGGAAAAATGGCAGCATAGCTTCCAACATCACACCAACACAAAAAGCCACCACAGTGTGACAGACTGACAGAAGAGTGGTGAAACTAACAAGGACGGCCAGAAGAACAAACAAATCGGTCTTGCAAAACATATAACCAGAATATTCCTTAGAAGCAAAGAAAAAAGATTTCATCTCACATATTTTCAACATGTTATCAGGAAACATCAGTCCCTGGGAAAGGACATCATGCTTGGTAAAAGAAGATCCTGAATGAGATTGATTGACAAGTTACTGCAACAATGGGCTCAGCATAGATGCAATTATAAGGATGGCACAGGATCAGACAGTGTTTTGTTCCATTGTACATAGGGCTGTTATGAGTCAGAACTAACTCGATGGCATCTAATAACAACAGAGAATACATTGCAAAGCAGATACAAGTCACAGTGATTTGAGATTATTTTAATGGAGTGTTGGTATCAAATACATGCTGGTAGAGACTAGAGCTGAGAACTGCCTCTCAGACAGGCATAATGCAGCATCATCTCCTTCTGAAAAGATCAGATCACACTCTCCCAAGCATTCTTTGTGAAGCAGGTTGGCCAGGTTATAATATTACTCATCACTCCTCCCACATTCATGACTTTTCACTTTTATTTTGTGAAGTGGTAGATGAAGTGTGGGGAGATAAAGAGAGCTGTATTTCCCAGTATCCTCCTAAGAGAGTATAGTCTGTGTTCACAGACCTAATTCCATGTGCTGTGGAGTATTCCAATGCATTTTGAAAGTCTGGTCTCATCCAAGAAAGGAGACTGTGCTTCGCTGAGATCAAGATAATATTTACAGTGATCAAGAATTTACAGAGTAGAAGTTATCCTTTGCAAAACAACGTAATTTTATTTCTCATAATAATGGGGCATTCTGGATAATAGAGCCTTAATGAATGAATCCTGGTGTGGCACTGTAGATTAAGCACTGGATCTCAAAGTCACTTTAAACTCAACAGTTGCTCCTTGGAAACCCTATACAGAGTCACTATGAGTCAGAACCAACTCGATGGCATCAACATCAATTGATGAATCAGAAACTCCCAAATCATTGTTCTGATCAACTTATACCAGTAATAAAGTTATTGCATGAATCATAGACAAATAGAAAACAGGAAAGTGAAATTTTTGGCCAGCTACGTTGAATAAATACAGCATCAGTTTACTAATTGTATATGTTGAAAGAAACCTGCATTTCTTCCAAGAACATGAAGGTTGGATTGAAGCTATGTGAGTATGTATGAAGACTATTTCTAATTACACAGAGATCCTATAACTATCCTGAATTATTGCACACAACCATAGGACATAACTGTAAACAAAAATAAACATATTTGGTTTGTGGCTTAGATAATCAGAACTAAAAACATAATAAATTTACATCATACTTTTACACCAATAGCATCTATAAGAGACTGGCTATATGAGAGTAGCCAAGATATAATCAGGATAACACCCCATTTTATGACATCCAGAAGAAAAAATGGAAAAAATTGTCCATTTTCCCAAAATTTAAAATTGAGCTCAGTATTTGTTAAAATAATTGACTCGTTCATAGATAAACAAGGATTATTCAATGTTTTACATTATATGTTATCTATAGAAATGAAAAGTAAGACAGATAAAAGAAAATACAGCAATAACTAGTAGATGCATGGATAGACACTCAGGCTTAATGAGTGTAAGAGGGTAAATGGGAGTATACCACAAACATATATAGATTTAGAGGATATTTGAGCATGAATAGTTACCTTTGCTACATACATATCCTTGAATGTCATAGAGCATAAAGGAGGCAAAATTATGAAAACTTTTTAGACATTACCAAATGCCTCAAGGGAATGAACTTCTGAGCCTAGAGGTTCAGAACAATAATATTAAGGAACACCATGGTCAATTGGCATAATAGTCCACAAAGATAATGTTATATACATCCTACTTTTGGGCGTAGTGTCTGGGATCTTCAAAGCTCATGATCAGCTATCTAAGATGCAACTATTAGTCTCTACCTATCCAGAGGAAAAGAAAGTCATAAAAATTGAAGATGCTTCAAAATATTTAGTTCAACGAATTAATGGGCCACATGAACATAAACTTCCACGACTGTGAGACCTGAACTAGATGCTGCCCAGCTACCAATACCAATTGCTCTGAAAGGGATCACCTGAGAAGGCCCTGGATAGAGTTGGAGAAAATGTAGAACAAAACTTAAAATCCTAAGAAAATCAGGCTTGCTGGTCACATAGAACCTTGTGGAACTCCAAGATTGTAGACTTTGGGCACCCTTAAGGTCTGGAAGTCAACACTAGTAAGTTAGGCACATCATATAATGAATTGTCAAGCATTCAAGATCAAGGGCCAGCATTTACCTAAGGACACAGCTCAGAAGGGTTAGGCAGGAAGGAGGAATAGAATCAGGAAGCACAGGGAGGAAGTGGGATAAATGCTAATATCTGGAGAGGATTGCAATGGTTGAGATAAGACAAGGAGTAGGTGTTGAATGTAAATCTGATGATCTGTTCTGTAATCCTGCACTCAATTCACAACAAAAAGTTTTAAAAAGAAAGAAAGAATAGAAAATGCAACATTTAAAATAAATGTTTCTTATCTGTCTTGGAGAAATTTATGTTCTTGGAGACAGCAGGAAAGGATATTTTGCGGATATGATAGAAGAATAACTCAAAACTAGATTTGATTTGTGCAAAATCATAAACCCTATGATGAAGTTCTAGGAAATTCTCCATACAACACAAGGTAACAAAGTCCTCTATTTTTATGCCAGCCTGATATCTTTTTTTATCCGAAGTCCCTTTGAAGTCATATGGTGGTGGTGGTTATGTGCTGTGGAGTCGGTTATGACTTATAGTGACCCTGTACAGGGTTTCAGAGGCTGTAAATCTTTACGGGAGCAGAAAGTCTCATCTTTCTCCTGTGGAACAGCTGGTAGTTTCGAACTGATTCATAACCAATACGCTACCAGAGTTCCTTGAAGTGATATTGTTGTTGTTGTTGTTGTGTGCCGTGGAGTCGGTTCCGACTCATAGCGACCCTGTATAGGGTTTCGAAGGCTGTAAATCTTTCCGGGAGCAGAAAGCCTCATCTTTCTCCGACGGAACAGCTGGTAGTTTCAAACTGCTGACCTTGAGCTTCGCAGCCCGATTCGTAACCACTACGCTACCAGAGCTCCTTTGAAGTGATATAGCCCAGCACTATTAAAAGACTAAGCATTGCAGATAAGAATCTAGCCTGGGATGTATAGTAGGTTCTGCTCCAGCCTCAGGTGTCAGACAAAAAAAAGGCAGTGTTTCCATCCAAGATCTTCCAAAGCTCCGTAAATAACAAGAAAAGAAATGTAAGGAAAGTCTGGAAAGAAACGGAAGCTGAGCAGGGATTTCCTCATGACAGAATATTCTACAATGATAATGTAACCCTGGTTCTATTTAAAATTTTCGCCTTTCCCTTGTTTAGATTCACTAAGCATTTAGAGAGTAGAGACTAGTTTCTTTCTAATGTATGTGCAAGATTCTTAACCAGCTCCAGTGGAAGAAGTTTGTATTTCTTCCAAATACCTGGAGAGTTCCAGCCCATGTGTGCAAATTAAAGGAGGAATTACTGTGGGGCAGAGTGTTCAGAGAAGGCTTTATTATTGCTCTTACTTAAAAGTAATATCACTTTCCAAGTAAGAGTTATTTCAGTGTTCACATTTCTCATATTGGACAGAAGTATCAAGGTGATGAATACTGTAGAATTGTGAGATGAATCCCAACGGGTACCCTAAAAATTTGTGTAAATTGTCATAAAGATTCTATGTAATGATGTTTTGTTGTTGCTGTTGTTAAATGCCACGGAGTAGGTCCCGACTCATAGTGACCATGTATAGCATTTCCAAGGAATGACTGGTGAGCTTGAACTGCCAACCTTGCAGTTCAAACCGACTTTTCCATTCCATGCATTAACCCACAGTGCCACACCAGGATTCTATGTAATGATATTTTAAACATCTTTATTTTCTCCCTGTTGTGCTTATGAAGATGTTATTTTTATGTGCTTTCATTGTTTTTCACATTCATCACTAATATCAGCAAAAGACAATCATTATTAACATGTATGTTGATAAATGGCAGTTACTGCACCTAAATCAACAAAGGATTACATAAAGATAGTCCAAATTCAGTTTGCATTCATCATGAACACATGCAGCCAAATTTCTTTATAGTTGGTTCTTATTGCATTCCTTTCAGTTAACTACCCCCCCCGCCCCGCCATCATTGTTTTCAAAGCTTTTTTAGCAAATAGAGCATGTAAAAACATTAATCTGTGGGGAAAAAACTCTTCTAAATCTTTATTCTAACTATACTTCCAGCTCTAGGTAGATGTAATTAAGCTAAACCCTTAATATTCAATTGCTAATTCCTCGGTTTATACAAACCATAAGTTTTTCGAGTTTATAATGGCGTTTACTATAATGATGGGAAAGAAAGTCCAAAACTCACATGCTCAACCTACATGTGTATCTTGTATTGGACATTAAAGTCTTGTTTAAACACATTCACATAGGATGAGCACTGAGCTGTTAACCACGAGGTTGGTGGTTCAACCCACCAGCTACTCTTTGGAAACCACATACAGGGTTGCTTTGTGTCAGTTCTGACTCAAAGCACTTAACAACAATTCTATATTCATTAATAATTTAAAATTTCTTTACATTTTATTCTTTAAATAGCCAAGCACTTGCATTTGATTTACTTTATCTGGATTAAGATTGCATTATATCATACACTGCTTGGGTAGTATTGCTATTGTCACAGTATTACATCTTTCTACCCATTTGAAAGTTCAGTCTGTAGCTAAAGAAATTAAAACAAGTCAACAAGAGCCAAAATATGACCACCCAAACTTAAAGATTATCTCAAGAACAGATTTGATACATTAGAAACTAATAACTAAAGATCAGAGGAGTTATGGGATGACATCGAGAATATTATTCATAAAGAAAACAAAGGGTCTTTTAAAAGACAGGAAAGGAAGAAAAGACTCTTGATGTCAAAAAAGATTCTGACACCTGCTCTTTAGTGTAGAGAAGCTAAATCAACTGGAAGAAATAGTGATATAAAAGACCTGAATAGGAAAATGTAAAGGCCATCTCAAGAAGATAAAGAATGAATGAAATGTGCAAAGACCTGGAATTAGAAAATCAAAAGAGAAGACCCTCAGAATTTCTCAATCTGAGAGAACTGAAGACAAAATTAAAGCTTTGGGTTATTATATGTATGGATTTCATAGTCATGATATTAAATGACTCAGGAAGCATCAAAAGAAGATGGAAGAATTACATAGTCAAAAAGAAATAGTGGATGCACAACCATTTCAAGAGGCAGTATATGATCAATAACTAATAGTGATAAAGAAAGACATTCTGACAGATACAAATTGAAATGCTTCAATAAACATATGCAGTTCTGGAGGTGCTCATTTGTGCATCCTAAAGAATTTAGAAGATAGCTACCTGGACATCCACTTGGAAGAGATCCATATTTGTGTCCATTCCAAAGAAACATGATCAAACAGTATGCAAAAATCATCAAACAATAGCATTATTATCACATGCAAGCAAAATATCACTTAAGATAATTCAGGAGGGGTTACATCAATACCTCAACAGAGAGCTGCAAAAAAATTCAAGCCAGATTCAGAGGAGGACATGGAATTTGGGATATAATCATTGACATAGATGGATCTAGGCTGAAAGCAGAGACTATTAGGAAGATGTTTGCTTGTACTTTATTGATATGCAAAGCAATCATCTGTATGGATCATAGCAAACTACGGATAACATGGTAAAGACTGGGAATTTCAGTACACTTCATTGTGCTCATGAGGAACCTGTGTGTAGACCAAGAAGCATTCATTTCAATAGAACAAGGACATGGTTTAAAATCTGGACAGGTGTGTATCAGGATGATATAGTTTCATCATACTTGATCAGTCTGTATGCAGAGCAAATGATCTGAGAAACTGGATTATCTGAAGAAGAATGTGGCATCAGAATTGGAGAGAGACTCATCAACAATTTCCAATACGCAAATGACACAACCATCCTTTCTGGAAGTAAACAGGACTTGAATTACTTACTGATACAGATCAAAGACTACAGTCTTCAGTATGGATTTCACCTCAATGTAAAAAAAAAAAAATGAAAATTCTCACAAGGGAACCAATAAATAACATCATGATAAATGGAGAGAAGATTGATGTCAAAGATTTCATTTTGCCTGGATCCACAATCAATGCTCCCGAAAGCAGCAGTAGGCAGATTTTCTGCAAAAGCATTATTTAAAATGTCAAAGATAAAAGGTATCCATTGGAGGACCATGTTTTGCCTGACCCAAGCTATTGTATTTTCAATTGTCACAAATGCATGTTGGACAAATGAATAAGGAAGACCATAGAAGAAACCATGCATTTGAAATATGGTTAACAAAGAATATTGAAAGTACTATGAACTTCCAGGAAGACAAACAATGTTGCCATGTAAGAAGCACAGCCAGAATGTTCCTTCGCTACAAGGATGGTGAGACTCTGTTATTTTGGACATGTTTTCAGGAAAAAACAAGTCCCTGGAGGATATAATGCTTGGCAAAGTGGATGGTCATTGAAAAAGAGGAAAACCTCCAACAAGATGGATTAACATAGTGGCAGGAGAAATTGCCTCAAAAATTGTGAGCATGGCACAGAACTGGGTAGTGTTTCATTCTTTTGTGCACAGGATTGTAGTAAATTAGAAATGACTCAATGGCACCTAACAAAAACAATCTATGAGAATAGTATATAGTTCCACTTATGTAGTTAATTATGTAGTTCTCTTTTGGTTTCTTGTAGCAATGTTTTCTTTGTGTATGCAGTTTGCTTATTTGATCAGATTTATTATTTCATCTCTGTATATGTAATAGACAGAGTCACTGTACCAAAAAGAATTGGTTGACATTCAACCATTTCATGTGGTAGTACATGAAATGTACTGTATTAAAGGAAGACAACCAAACTGCACTGAAGATATTAGTGAAAACAAAGCTCAAGTAATTGATCAATACAAACTGAAATATTTCAGCAAACTTATACAGTTGTTGTTAAGTACCGTGGAGTTGGTTCTGACTCATAGTGACCCTGCACAGTGTTTCCGAGGCTGTAAATCTTTACAGGAACAGAAAGCCTCATCTTTCTCCCGTGAAACAGCTGGTAGTTTCAAACTGCTGACCTTGAGGTTAGCAGCCTGATTTGTAACCACTACGCTACCAGAGCTCCTCACTAGCCGTTGTTGTTGTTGTTGTTATGTGCCGTAGAGTCGGTTCCGACTCATAGCGACCCTCTACAGGGTTTCTGATGCTGTAAATCTTTATGGGAGCAGAAAGCCTCATCTTTCTCCCGTGGAACAGCTGGTAGTTTCAGACTGCTGATCCTGTGGTTCACAGACCAATTCGTAACCACTACACTACCAGAGCTCCTTTCTCTAGCCATTAGAGTGATGCAAATAAAAAATGGAATGAGATATCATCTCACACCAGCAATAACAGCAAAGATCAAAAAAATAGAGGACAATAAATGTTGGTGAGGATGAGGAGGGTCTGGGACCCTCCTGCATTGCTGGTGGGATTGAAAAATAGTCCAACCACTCTGGAAAGCAATCTGGCACTTCTTCAGAAGGTTCAAAATAGAACTAACTTATGATCCAGCAATTCCTCTACTTGGTGTTTACCCTCAAGAAATATGAGCCATAACACGAATAGATATATACACACCAATGTTCATAGCAGAACTATTTACAATAGCAAAAAGATGGAGGCATTTTAAGTGCCCATCAATGGAAGAATGGATAAACAAACTGTGATACATACAGACAATGGAATATTATGCTACCCTGAAGAATTACAAGGAAGCTGCAAGCCACTGCGTCAGTCACAAAAGGAGAAATACTGCATAGGACCATTATTGTAAAAGATTAAGAAAAAGAACCCACCTAAAAGGGGGAGGGGAATTCTAAAAGGGGGAGGGGGATTATTTGCTGATCACTGGGATCATGTGGTGGGGTGAGCAGAGGGAGGGGAAGATGAGCACAGGGTAGAGAATAGACACAGATAGTTTGGGTGCTGGGGGGTGGGAGGCAATACACAAGAAGAGGGAAGGAAATGGAAGAACAAGGCATATGGGAAAACAATTAAACAAGTTTACATGGACTAAGTGGGACAGAGGTAAATAATGATGTAC
>NW_006408687.1:2743395-2749889 GCF_000296735.1 Chrysochloris asiatica | reverse complement strand
AGGCATTCACTCATCTATGCTAAGAAATTTGGAAGACAACTATCTGACCGACTGATTGGAAGAGATCCGTATTTGTGCCGATTGCAAAGAGAGCTGGCCCAATGGAATGAGGATCAGACAATTCTTTTGACATCCTATATGAATAAAGTTTTACTAAAGGTAATACAGAAATGGTTGCAACCATACATTGACAAAGAACTTCCAGAAGTTCAAGTCAGATTCAGAAGAGGACATGGAAAGAGGGGTATAATTGCTGATGTCCATTGGATCTTGGCTGAGAACAGAGAATACCAGAAAGAAGTTTACCTGTGCTTTCTTGACTAAGCAAAGGTCTTTGGTTGTGTGAATCATGACAAGCTATGGACAACATTGCAAAGTATGTGTATTCCAGAACACTTAATTGTGCTCATGAAGAATCTGTATATAGACCAAAAGGCAGTTGTTCAAACAGAACACGGGAACACTGAATGGTTTAAAATTAGGAAAGGTGCACGACAGGATTGTATTCTTTCATCATACTTATTCAACCTGTTTTTTGAGCAAATAATCCAAGAAGCTTGGTTATATGAAGAAAAATGTGGCATCAGGATTGGAGGAAGATTCATTAACAACCTACAATACACGGATGATACAACCTTGCTTTCTGAAAGTGAAGAGGATTTAAAATACTTACTGATGAAGATCAAAGATCACAGTCTTCGCTATGGATTGCATCTCAATGTAAAGAAAACAATAATCCTCACCACTAGACCAATAAACAAGATTCTTATCAACGGAGAAAATTTAAATATCTCAAAGACTTCATTTTATTTAAGATCAACCATCAACACTCATGGAAGCAGCAGACAATAAATCAAGCAATGTATTGCATTAGGCAAATCTGCGAAGACATCAGCTTGAGGACAAAGGTGCACTTGACCCAGGCCATGGTATTTTTAATAACCTCATATGCATGTGAAAGTTGGACAGTTTATAAGGAAGACTGTAGAAGAATTGATGCATTTGAGTTATGGTTTGGGGGGAGAATATTGAAAGTGCCATGGGTTTCCAAAAGAACAAATAGATCTGTGTTGGAAGAAGTGCAGCCAGAGTGCTCCTTGAATGCCAGGATGGTCAGCCAAGCAGTAGATTAGGTATATAATGGGGGAAAGAACATTAACGAGGTCTGCTCAACTATAGAATGGTCAACCATTTGAGTTAAAAAAAAACAAACAAAAAACATTTACCTAATGACAAAATTTGGAAAGATTGGGAAAGGAAGAGTGGAAACAATAATCACAGGTAGGAAGTGGTATAAACAATGTTATATTACAGTCATTGAGACGTATGATTTGTTGAATGTAAAATTGATGATCTGCTCTGTAAACTTTCATTCAATTCAATTTATGCATATCATAAAATCCTTATTAAAAAATATCCTCTCAATTTGAGAAAGCACAGTGACTTAAAATAGTTCTCTTTTTCTTTTCCAAATTCAATTCTTTTAACATATGCTGGTGGACATTTACCAGTCATCCTTTGACAGCAGAGATGGTGGCAGAGAGGGTGGCATGGAGAGACAGAGCAGCTGAGGGCTGCTAGTGCTAGGCCCATAGAACAAGTAACGCTGAGTGCCTACAGGCAGAAGACTGGCTTGCTGTATGTGCCCTTTGGGTATTTGTAGACTGACTAAAGGAGCTTTGTTAACATTTGTTTGGGCAGGGTAGAGGCCTAGGGGTCACATGACTGAGCGGCCAAAGACAAGAAGAGAAGAGGCATTCCTAACTGGAGGACTGCAGCATTCTGAGTTGTTTCTGATCCTGAATCTTTCACTTCCCGAAAAAACCCCATAATCATGAGTTTTGTTAGAAGTTCTATGTGACCATTGCAATGGATTATCGAACCATGATCTGAATCATAGAATGCTGTGGGAGGAATGGTTGGTGTCATTATAGGGAAAATAAGGGCTGACTTCCATTTCATAAATAAGAATCTATCTTGGGCTAGTTTTGAGTTTGATTCTCCTTCCCCCTGGTGAAACCAGAGGAAATCATACATAGCTCCAAAACAATTTTTGCCCAGTTAGTAAAATAGCAATATTTTTATATTCAACTTGCTCTAATGGTGTTGCAGTCTTTGTGTTTCACCTTGAAGCCTAGGAATAGAACCTTGAAATCATGTGAGGTCTACAGAATGAGTTGAATGAGTAGGTCTACAGAATGAGTAGCAGAGGGAAAGAAAGATTGCAGATTTGAGCATGAGGTAAACACCCACAATTAATACCAAGGGATTCCGATTTGGGAAACCTGATGCCAGAGACAACAACTATGTCATGTAGAAGATTCAAAGTGATCAAGAGGTAAGAAAATAAAAAACAAATTATACACTTACTGATAAAGGAAGATCAAAGCATTGACTGATGAAGGCTTCAATATGGATTATGCCTGAATGCAAAGAAAACAAAAAATTCTCACAACTGGACCAATAAACAACATCTTAAATGGAAAAAATAATGAAGTTGTCAAAGATTTCATTCCATTTAGATGGAAAATCTATGTTATGGAAACAACAGTAAAGAAATGAAATGATGAATTGCACTATATTAATTTGCTGCAATGATGTCTTTAAAGTTTTAAAAATCAAAGCTGTTCCTTTTCTTTTTAAAGGTGTACTTATTCAAGCTTTATGTAACCCTGGTGGTAGGGTAAATGCTGGGTTGCTAACTACAAGGTAACAGATTCAAAACTACCAGCCACTTTGCAGGAGAAAGATGAAACTGTTCCTATAAAGATTGATAGTATTGGAAGCCCAACCTACGGTTGCTATGAGTCAGAATTGACTTGATGGCAGTGAGTTTAGTTTTATCCATACCATGGTCTCTTTATTGAATAAGGAAGGTAGAATAATTGATATTTAAACTATGGTGTTGGCAAAGAAAATTGATTATAGCATGGACTACCAGAAAAACAAATTTCTCTTAGGAGGAATGACTGGCTGACTGTGTGCCATGGAGTCGGTTCTGACTTATAGCAACCCTGTACAGGGTTTCTGAGGCTGTAAATCTTTAAGGGAGCAAAATACCTAATCTTTCTCCCACGGAACAGCTGGTAGTTTTGAACTGCTGACCTTGCGGTTCGCAGCCCTATTTGTAATCACTACACTACCAGAGCTCCTACAACTATAATATCCCTTAAAAGTGAGGATGGCAAGAATTTGATTTACTTTGGACATGTAGTCCGGAAAGACCAATCACCAGAAAACTCATGTTTGGTAGAGTGTCAACATAAAAGACGGGAATTCTCCATGAGATGGATTGACACAATGGCCACAACAATTCACAGAAACATAACAAAGAGCAAGCAGCTAGATCAGGGCCCGCCACTGTTTCATTTTATTATATGTAAGGTTGCTGTGATCACATTGACTTGATGGGCACTAACAAGAACAAGACGGAGTACTTCAATTGAACCATAGCAGGAAGGAAAGCAGAAAGGTATGAATTCAACTTGGATAACTTTATTTTCCAATCTAAAAACTGCTCTTCATCTTCATCTTTGATTCTCTTCACTCTTCTGAGTAGATATTGTCCATAACATTTATACTCATACCTCTTACTTGCCCTGTTTCTATCACATCACCTTCCTTTCAGACTTTCCCCTGCACCAAGAATATCTACTAAAAAGCCTTCAAAAATCCCTTACATGTGGATCTGATTCTACCTGCAGAACATATCTGCTTCCTTGGGACTAGCCCTGAATTTTCAGCTCCATGATAAACACTTCCACCTGTACATCCAACCAGCCTTTTCAGGTCAGTGCGTCCAAAGCTATCTTAACATAGTCTACTGTGCATATTTCTAATTTTGTCTTTTTCATTTCAACTAAACTACCAACACCTTATGAATAAGATCAGAATCAGGTTAGGTTTGGGTTCTCTTTAATGCTTGGTCCAAAGCTCTGCAAAGTGCCCTTAAGAAATAAATCACAAGAAATTGAGAGTTCGTTTCACATGTAAATGTTTTCCATAGGAATCAAGAACTGAGAAATTCATTCACAGAATTATTACCTAAATTCTGCTATTAATATAACCAGACAATTCTTCTATGGAGACTCTGGGTATATTCCAGACACTAATGTATACATTCTAGCAAATTACTTGCATGCTTCAAGTTCTTTATGAATAACTAATGTGGTGGTGGTGGTGGTATGCTGCAGAGTCTGTTCCAACTCCTAGCTACTATGCAAAGGGTTTCTGAGGCTGTAAATCTTTAAGGGAGCAGAAAGCCTCATCATTCTCCCATGTAATGACTGGTAGTTTCGAACTGCTGACCTTGAGACAAGCAGCCTGATTCCTAACCACTATACTACCTGAGTTCCTTAACTAACAATAAAAGCTAAATTTATTTTGTTATTTTCTTTATACTATAACATCCCAGCAAGGTAAACATGTTGTTATTGTTGTTGTTAAGTACCATTAAGTTGGTTCCAAACCATAGCAACCCTGTTGGGGTTTCTGAGAAATGGCTGGTGAGCTTGAACCATTGATCTTTGCAGTCCAACACATTAACCCACAGTGTCATACCAGGGCTTCAATTTTACACATGTGAAAACTGAAAATCAGGCATGTAAAATGGTTTGGAGAACTGACAGACATTAAAAACCACCACTAACTGCTACTGGTCCTGGTGCGGCACTGTAGGATAAGCATTGGACTGCTTACCACAAGATGAACATTTAGAAACCACTAGTTGCTCTCAGAAACACTACACAGTGTCACTATGTGTTGGAACCGACTCAATGGCATTTAACAATTGCTACCAGCTGCTCCTTGAAAACCCTATACAGGGTTGCTATTGGTCAAAACCGACTTGACAGCATTTAAAAACAACAACAACTGGACTAACAAGCACAAGGTTGGCAATTCAAACTCACCAGCTGCTCTCAGAAACCTTATATAGGGTCGCTATGAATGGAACTCACCATTTGTCAGTTGTTGTACAGTGGTGGCTTGTGTATTGCTGTGATGCTGGAAGCTATGCCATGAGTATTTTAAATACCAAGAGGGTCACCCATGGTGGACAGGTTTTAGGTGAGCTTTCAGATGAAGACAGACTAGGAAGAAAGGGAGACAAACTACTTTCAAATATTTAGTCACAGAAAACCTTATGAATAACAGTGAGACACTGTCAGCACCACAATATTGAATACTGAAACATGATGAAGATCACCAGAATGTTTTCAGATATAATACTGGAACATGAATCTCTCAGTTTGGAAGGCACTCAAAATATGAGTTGGAAAGAGCTCCATCCTCAAAGCAGAGTTGACCATGATAACTCAAATGGAGTTAAGCCTTTGAGATCTTAGTTTGATGATGGGACACAACTCAAATAAAGAGAAACAGCAATAAATATCCATTAATAATCAATAATAATAGAATGTATGAAGTAGGAATCCAGGAAAATTGGAAGTTATCCAAAAGTGAAATGGAACACATAAATATTAATATCCTAGGCAAAATGGCACCATCAATGGGCTCAAGTGTGGCAACAATTGGGTGGTTGGCCCAGGATCGGACATTGTTTTGTTCTATTGTGCATAGGGTTGCTATGAGTCAGTACCAACTCAATGGCACCTAACAAAAACAACAACAGGCATTAGTTAACTGAAATTGAATGGTATTGGCCATTTGAATCAGACAATCACATGATTTACTATGATGGGAATGAAAAATTGAACAGAAATGGCATCACATTCATCATCAAAAAGAACATATCAAGATCTGTCTTAAAGTACAACACTGTCTGTGAAAAGATCATATTCATATGCCTACTAGGAAGACTGAAGTTCTGGCGTGGTGTAATGGGTTACTGCACAGGACTGCGAAGTCAGTTTGAAGTGCAAGGTCAGTAGTTCCATCTCAACAGCTGCTCCTTGGAAACCCTATACAAGATCACTAAGGATTGGAACCAACTTGATGGCACTTAATAATAAACAACAACACTATTCCTAGACCAGTTAATACCACTATTATTCAAATTTATGCACCAACCACTAAATCCAGAGATCATGAAATTGAAGAATTTTCCTATATCCTTCAGTCTGAAATTGATCAAATATACAATCAAGATGTATTGATAGTTACTGGAGATTGGAATGCAAAGGTTGGAAACAGAAGAAGGATCAGTAGT
Organism: Chrysochloris asiatica; assembly: GCF_000296735.1. Lineage (NCBI taxonomy): Eukaryota > Metazoa > Chordata > Mammalia > Afrosoricida > Chrysochloridae > Chrysochloris > Chrysochloris asiatica. The sequence goes on along the minus strand of NW_006408687.1, from coordinate 2,743,720 downwards.
TGGAAAATATGGCGCTGGTGATAGAAATGATGCTGGAGATCACATGATACAATTTTGCAAGACCAATCACTTGTTCATTGCAAATTTCTTTTTTAAACAACATAATCGATGAGTGTACATATGAACCTCAACAGATGTAATACACAGAAGTCAAATTGACTATATCTGTGGAAAAATGCTGGAAAAGCTCCATATCATCAGCAATAACAAGGTCAGGGGCAGACTTCAGAAGAGATCATCAATTGTTCTTATGCAAGTTCAGGCTGAGGAAAATTAAAACAAGTCCATAAGAGCCAAAATATGACCTTGTACGTTGTTGTTGTCA
>NW_006408687.1:2742243-2742890 GCF_000296735.1 Chrysochloris asiatica | reverse complement strand
AAGAAGAGGGAAGGAAATGGAAGAACAAGGCATATGGGAAAACAATTAAACAAGTTTACATGGACTAAGTGGGACAGAGGTAAATAATGATGTACTCACAACCATGGAACAACAGGGCTCTTGGATACAGGGATTGAGCCATGGTTTGAATGGGTAAAAGAGGGGAAATAATGTTAATATTCTTGGCTGTCTTTTGAATCTTGGTTTCCCTTGCCTAGCATTGTAAAACAGACAGTTGATAGGGAGAGAAAGGAACACATCACCATAGAAAGATTGTAAGTCCATCTTTAGCCTATAACTGATTGGAATACCTAAAAGGGGACTAGAACTTGTCCAGTGAATGAGACTTCCTTTGTATTACATAAGACCATAGGTGGAATCCTGAACCCTGTCCAAAATCTTCTGAGGAGGGAAATTTCCTCTTGAAAGGACAAGCAGACCAGCCTAGAGGGGCTAGAAGAACAGATGATACTTCTTGAAAGAAAGACCAGCGGGAAAAATAAAAAACCAATAACAGCAGTCCAATTGACTACTACAAGAACAAGCAAGCTGTATGCACAGAAGCCATCAAGGCAAGTGGTTGGATCCCCTCAGAGCAAACTTCCTTCCAAGACTAAGACTCAAGGGGAATACACGAACAGGCATGT
>NW_006408687.1:2738546-2742062 GCF_000296735.1 Chrysochloris asiatica | reverse complement strand
GTTCCAACTCGATGGCACCTGACAACTACATGGGCAAAATAATGAATGATGCAGAAAGTATCAAAAGAAGATGGAAGGAAAACATAGTCACTGTACCAGAAGGAGATTGTTGATGCTCAACCATTTAAAGAGGTAGCATATGATCAAAAGCCAATGATCTTGAAGGAAAAAGTCCAAGATGTATTGAAGGCATTCGCAAAGAACAAGGCACCTGGAACTGATGTAATACAAATTAAAATCTCTCAACAAACTAATGAGGCACTGGGGGCACTCATTCATCTATGCCAAGAAATTTGGAGGACAACTACCTGGCCAACTGATTGGAATAGATCCATATTTGTGCCCATTCCAAAGAGAACTGATGAAGCAGATTGTGGAAATCATTGGACAATATCATTAACATCCCATGTAAGCAAAATTTTGCTAAAGTTAATTCAAAAACTGCTGCCACCATACCTTGACAGAGATACCAGAAAGATGTTTACTTTTGCTATTAACTATGAAAAGGCTTTTGATTGTGTGGATCATGATAAACATTGAGGAGAATGAGCATTCTAGAACAGTTATTTGTGTTCATGAGGAAACCGTACATAGACCAAGAGGTAGTTTTTCAAACTGGGAGCAACACTCATGGAAGCAGCAGGCAAGAAATCAAACGACATATTGTATTAGGCAAATCCGCTGCACAAGAACTGTTTACAGTGTTGAAGAGCAAAAATGTCAGTTTGAGGACTTAGGTATGCCTGGCTCAAGCCATGGTATTTTAAATAACCTCGTATGCATGCAAAAGTTGGACAGTGAATAAGGAAAACCACAGAAGAATTGATGCATTTGAGTTATGTTTTGGAGGAGAATATTAAAAGTACCATGGACTACCAAAAGAACAAACCAATCTGTGTTGGAACAAGTACAGCCAGAATGCTCCCTGGAAGCCAGGATGGCCAGACTTCATTTCTCATAGTTCGGACATATTGTCAGGAGGGACCAGTGGCTGGAGAAGGATGTTTTATAAAATGGAGGTCAGAGAAAAAGAGGAAGACCCCCAACAAGATGGATTGGCACAGTGGCAGCAGTGATGGGTTCAAATGTAGCAATGATTATGAGTTTCATACAGGTCAGGCAACGTTTCCTTCTGTTGTGCTATGAGTCAGCACCAACTAGACAGACGACACCTAACAACAACAAATGAGTGGAACCAAGTTGACTACACTTAGCTACAACAGCAACCAACTGTTAGAGCCCTTAGCCATTCTATTATGCATACATGGCATGTACAGTCATTCTATTAAGCTTAATATCTGAGTGTCTATAGCTCTATTAAAATCAAGGCATTTCTTATATATTTTCAGAAATGAATATCTTCATTCTGCACTAGCACACAATTACTGTTGTTGTTGTTGTTAAGTGTCGTCGAGTCGATTCCAACCCATAGCGAGCCTGTATAGGGTTTCCAAGGAGCAGCTAGTGAGCTTGAACCACTGACCTTGCAGTTCAAATGACCTTGCAGTCTGACACATTAGCCCACAGAACCACATCAGAACTCCAGCACACAATTACTAGACCCTTGTAGTTTTCATTCATTGGTGTGGCACTGGACCGCAAGTTGGTTTGAACCTCAAGGTTGGTGGTTCAAACCTATCAACCACTCCTTGGGAAACTTGCACAGGGTCTCTATGAATTGGAACAGACTCAGTAGCAGTTAACAACAACATACCTGTCTGTGGTTATTTCCTGTATCAGTTAAAGGAAATATTTTGTTATCAGATCCAATTTTACAATTGATTGCATCTTACAAGTTAACTGGAAGAATTCTATGGGATTCCCCTCCCCCCCTTCAGATTTGCTCTTACACACATATGAAGAACATCCAACTGATGACCCATATAATCCCCATGTAGTGTTTGGGGGGGAAAATCTGGCATGCAGTTTCTCATGGGGGGTAGGGGTGTTTAGGTAAGTAAAAGCTTTAGACTCTCCCCAACACCTTTGTTTACCTGGCCTTCATGACAAGCTGAGTGAAACTAATTGGAAGTCATAAAAATGTTGGTAAACATTTTATGGTAGGGTGCAGTCATGACATTAGCTGATATCAAAATTATAATGATTTTATCCACTTCAAGGAAAGCTTTTAGAGTTGTTGTTTTTGTTAAGTGCTGTCAAGTCGGTTCCAACCCATAGTGACCCCGTATAGGGTTTCCTAGGAGAAGCTGGTGAGCTTGAACCACTGACCTTGCAGTTCAAATGACTTTGCAGTCTGGTGCATTAACCCACAGCACCACATTAAAGCATCATGAGAGCCACACATGAAATTTTAAATTCACTAACAGTCACACTATAAAAAGTAAAGAGAGACAAGTCAAATTAGTTTTAACAATATAGTTTGTTTAACTCAATAGATTAATACATTATAATTCACAATGCAATCATTAAAAATTATTCCTAAGATATTTTAGATTTTTTATATTGATTCTAAGAAAACTAGTATATATTTCATTCTTATGGTATATGCCATAATCTGACTAGCCCCATTCCAACTACTCCATAGTCACACACATTCCAAGTTACTAATTTTACAACTGCTTAATAGCAAATGAAAGAATTCTATAAAATTCTATTATTCCTTTCATACCCAGAAGAAGGGTTGCCTTCAGTCTCTAAGCTTGTCCTTGCTCCAACCTCATTCTCTTCAGCTTTAGGTCTTTGTGAGGTTGCACCAGGATCTGAAAGTCCCATACCAGTAGCTTCACTTAGCTGCCAAGTAGAATAAATATTTACTCTTATGATCAGATCTATCTTGGGTCCAATTTCATGTTTTTATTTAAATGATAAATAGTGTCATTATATTTCTTACAGGAACTTTCAAAATGTTCAAACTGTTAGCCAACACCCCTGTTCCACCCAGGTACTACCTGAAGGTTGAGTACAATTAGTCAAATTTTGTCAAAACAACCTTTTGAATAATTTTCTTGCAGGGAAATTGGTTATGGGTTTGATCCTATTCAGCACCCACAAATCTAAAATGTTTTACATATGCACAGGAACGAATCATCATTGCTCTCTACATGATAATTGAACACCTGTAAGTGCAATTCATCAAAGTTGATCAATTTGTGGTGCTATGATTGCTTGCATGCTGATATGATGCCACCAGTAACTCAAATACAAGCAGAGCCACCCATGGTGAACAGGTTTCAGCAAAGTTTCCAGACTAATACAAAGAAAAAGGTCTCGTGATCTACTTCTAAAATTAGCCAATGAAAGTTTTATGGATCACAAAAGAATATTGTTCCCTTGACTACAGGAAGATAAAAAATTTATTTTTTTTTGATAAAAGAAATGAGGGTAAATTGCTACAATTTGATGAACTTGACCTATGCTCATGGAGGTAGTAGCTCAAAATACCAACAGAGAGGGAATGAGCCTTCACATCACGTATCAATGCTATCCCCTCTGTATACAGAGCACTCAGATACTGGCTACCTAAAAATGAGGGAGCGATAAAGGCACAAAGTGACT